>NW_020838138.1:0-53061 GCF_003676395.1 Aethalodelphis obliquidens | reverse complement strand
GGCGCAGTGGTTAAGAGTCCGCCTGCTGATGCAGGGGACACGGGTTCGTGCCCCGGTCTGGGAGGATCCCACATGCCGTGGAGCGACTGGGCCCATAAGCCATGGCCGCTGAGCCTGCACGTCCGGAGCCTGCACTCCTCAATGGGAGAGGCCACAGTAGTGAGAGGCCTGCGTACCGAAAAAAAAAAAAAAAAAAGAAAAAAAAGAAATGTGATATGCAGCTGTTAGTTGGGAAGCAGCTGCATGCCACATCTTCTTAATACAGTCATCCATATAGCTGATTCACTTTGTTATACAGCAGAAACTAACACAACATTGTAAAGCAATTATACTCCAATAAAGATGTTAAATTAAAAGAAAAGATGTGGTATATATATATATATATATATATATATATATGTATATACACAATGGAATATTACTCAGCCATAAATAAGAATGAAATATTGCCATTTGCACAATGTGGATGGACCTGGAGAATATTATGCTTAGTGAAATAAGTCAGACAGAAAAAGACAAATACTGTGTTATATCCCTTATATGTGTAACCTAAAAAATAATACAAATGAATATACATACATATGCAAAACAGAAACATACAAATATAGAGAACAAACTTCTGGTTACCAAAGGGGAGAGGGGAGGGAGGAGGGACAAATTAGCGGTATGGGATTAAGAGATACAAACTGCTATCTATTAAATAGATAAGCAACAAGTTTATATTGTACAGCATAGGGAATTATAGCCATTATCTCCTAATAATTTACAATGTAGTATAATCTATAAAAATACTGAATCACTATGATGTACACCTGAAACTAATATAGTATTTTAAATGAAGTATACATCAATTAAAAATAAAAAATAAATTGTAATAAAATAACTTTTGACTTTCTGCCAAAGGGGGCCCCTACCTCATGATATGTTATTGCTTTAGCAAATCTCTGCACAAATGTTGGAAATGGCAGAGAAACCTTGCTCACAGATCCAGATACATAACAAGTGTTGCTAAAGCCGGAACTGCACACAACATGGTAGCTTGGGGAGGTTAATCCCGACCTCTCTCAAGGTCTAAAATACTCTGTGGTGAGCAAAATGGTCAGTACTTGCAGAGGAGTAAAGACAGATTTCCAATTTATGTAGAGCCATGCGATTGACTATATGAGCAATTGTGTCAAGCACATCAAATGAAAGCCTTTAAAGTTTAAAAGAGCTTTGAGAGGGCGTCTAGTTCACCTTTCTATCTCTAGCCAGGATTATAGCAGAATTATCCCACAAAGCTAAAGCAATTATTTCTTCTTTCTTTAAAAAACTCTCCAGAGAAAGAGACGCCACTGGTACTTCATGAGATGTTCCAGTCTTATACTTCTCATGCAAATAACTTAACCCTAATAGAATTAGGGTTACCATAGTAAACAATTTCCATTTCCATCACTTTGTTCAGTGAGCAGGGCAAACAAAGTCACCAACCAACAAGAGGCCTTGCACATGACATGCACAGCTGCTAACCAGAGAACAAATTAGATGCATATTTAGCACTGAAAAGATTCTGAATAATCTTTACACACACACACACACACACACACACACACACACACACACACGAGAGTAATCAGCTAATAATACCGAAGCTAATCTTGAGGATGTTTGTTAGGAGTTGTTCCCATTCATAATGTTTAACATTGTCACCTTTGTCTCAGGAAATATTCCCTGCTTTTAAAATACAGTTCTTTACCTACCTGTTCTTGTAACAAAAATCCAGGCCTCACTGGAAGGACGCAGTGCCTATCAACCCTGTTCTGCATAAAAGGAGTTTCATCCCAATACACATTCCTTCACAGAAGTCACTCACCCTTATGCAACTGCAAAGATTAAGATATGTTTTAACACATCTGAAGAAAAGGGCTGGCTTAGCCAAGGCCATTGCTTCTGCCTGACGTATGACCAACAATTGTTGGTGCACTGCATGCTACTAGGACTGCCATTCCCTTATTCTCCAGACTTCTGGGGCAGCTGCCACCTCCTCTACCAATTGTGTTTCTCCTGACCAATTTTTTTTTAACATCTTTATTAGAGTATAATTGCCTTACAATGGTGTGTTAGTTGCTGCTTTATAACAAAGTGAACCAGTTATACATATACATATGTTCCCATCTCTCTTCCCTCTTGAGTCTCCCTCCCTCCAACCCTCCCTATCCCACCCCTCTAGGTAGTCACAAACCACCTAGCTGATCTCCCTGTGCTATGCGGCTGCTTCCCACGAGCTATCTATTTTACGTTTGGTAGTGTATATATGTCCATGCCACTCTCTCACTTTGTCACATCTTACCCTTCCCCCTCCGCATATCCTCAAGTCCATGCTCTAGTAGGTCTGTGTCTTTATTCCTGTCTTACCCCTAGGTTCTTCATGACCTTTTTTTTTTCTTTCTTAGTTTCCATATATATGTGTTAGCATACGGTATTTATTTTTCTCTTTCTGACTTACTTCACTCTGTGTGACAGACTCTAGGTCCATCCATCTCACTACAAATAACTCAATTTCGTTTATTTTTATTGTGAGTAATATTCCATTGTATATATGTGCCACATCTTCTTTATCCATTCATCTGTTGATGGGCACTTAGGTTGCTTCCATGTCCTGGTTATTGTAAATAGAGCTGCAATGAACATTTTGGTACATGACACTTTTTGAATTATGGTTTTCTCAGGGTATATGCCCAGTAGTGGGATTGCTGGGTCATATGGTAGTTCTATTTGTAGTTTTTTAAGGAACCTCCGTACTGTTCTCCATAGTGGCTGTACCAATTCACATTCCCACCAACAGTGCAAGAGTGTTCCTTTTCTCCACACTCTCTCCAGCATTTATTGTTTCTAGATTTTTTGATGATGGCCATTCTGACCAGTGTGAGATGATATCTCATTGTAGTTTTGATTTGCATTTCTCTAATGATTAATGATGTTGAGTATTCTTTCATGTGTTTGTTGGCAATCTGTATATCTTCTTTGGAGAAATGTCTATTTATGTCTTCTGCCCATTTTTGGATTGGGTTTTTGGTTTTTGTTATTGAACTGCATGAGCTGCTTGTAAATTTTGGAGATTAGTCCTTTGTCAGTTGCTTCATTTGAAAATATTTTCTCCCATTCTGAGGGTTGTCTTTTGGTCTTGTTTATGGTTTCCTTTGCTGTGCAAAAGCTTTTCATCCTCAATGGTGAAAAACTGAAACCATTTCCAATAAGATCAGGAAAAAGACAAGGTTGCCCACTCTCACCACTATTATTCAACATAGTTTTGGAAGTTCTAGCCACAGCAATCAGAGAAGAAAAACACATAAAAGGAATCCAAATAGGAAAAGAAGAAGTAAAGCTGTCACTGTTTGCAGATGACATGATACTATACATAGAGAATCCTAAAGATGTTACCAGAAAACTACTAGAGCTAATCAATGAATTTGGTAAAGTAGCAGGATGCAAAATTAATGCACAGAAATCTCTGGCATTCTTATACACTAATGATGAACAATCTGAAAGTGAAATTAAGAAAACACTCCCATTTACCACTGCAACAAAAAGAATAAAATATCTAGGAATACACCTACCTAAGGAGACAAAAGACCTGTATGCAGAAAATTATAAGACACTGATGAAAGAAATTAAAGATGATACAAATAGATGGAGAGATATACCGTGTTCTTGGATTGGAAGACTCAACATTTTGAAAATGACTCTACTACCCAAAGCAATCTACAGATTCAATGCAATCCCTATCAAACTACCACTGGCATTTTTCACAGAACTAGAACAAAAAATTTCACAATTTGTATGGAAACACAAAAGACCTCTAATAGCCAAAGCAATCTTGAGAATGAAAAATGGAGCTGGAGGAATCAGGCTCCCTGACTTCAGACTATACTACAAAGCTACAGTAATCAACACAGTATGGTACTGCCACAAAAACAGACAGATAGATCAATGGAACAGGATAGAAAGCCCAGAGATAAACCCTCGCACATATGGTCACCTTATCTTTGGTAAAGGAGACAGGAATGTACAGTGGAGAATGGACAGCCTCTTCAATAAGTGGTGCTGGGAAAACTGGACAGGTACATGTAAAAGCATGAGATTGATCATTCCCTAACACCATACACAAAAATAAGCTCAAAATGGATTAAAGACCTAAATGTAAGGGCAGAAACTACCAAACTCTTAGAGGAAAACATAGGCAGAACACTCTATGACATAAATCACAGCAAGATCCTTTTTGACCCACCTCCTAGAGAAATGCAAATAGAAACAAAAATAAACAAATGGGACCTAATGAAACTTCAAAACTTTTGCACAGCAAAGGCTGACCAATGTATTTTAAGAGGGTTAACATCACCACAACTGCTCCAGAGCTCCTCCAGCTAGAATTTTGTTCTTTACTAGGGTGTTTTTGTTTGGTTTTAAACTGCCAGATGGAAGCTTTTCCTCTCAGAACTGCTTTTCAACACATCAGTCTGAGGCAGAGCAGCAACTCAGTTGACACATAGTCTTCACAAAATAGCCCTATGAATCATACATAGGTTCAGTTTCTTCTATTGAGCATATAGACCCAAGAGACTCTCACAAATTGTGGGAGAACATTTTAAAAGGGTGTACTGTGTCAATCCCAATCTCCCAATTCATCCCACCCTCCTTCCCCTCTTGGTAACCATAAATTTGTTTCCTACATCTGTAATATATAAAATAGATAACTCATGAGAACCTACTGTATAGCACATGGAACTCTACTTAGTGCTCTGTGGTGACCTAAATGGGAAGGAGATATTAAAAAGAGTGGCTATATGTATATGTATAACTGATTCACTTTGCTGTACAGAAGAAACTAATACAACATTGTAAAGCAACTATACTCCATTAAAAATTAATTTTTTAAAAGGATTATACTGTGCATACTTGCTTAAATGCTCTCCTCTTCGTAATGTCCCCATATTGGGACCTGTGGCTATGAATCTCAGTTAGGCCAAGGGCTGCCATTGGGCCTTGTACTGCCTCTACTATTCTAATAAATGTCTGTACTCCAAGACAGAGGAGTCCTAATCTGGCTATATACCAGAAACTGCAGGAAATTGTTAAAATGTATATTTCCAGGTCTTACCCCAGTCCTTCTTAATCAGAATACTCATCTTAAAAAAAAACTACCTGGGTTAGAGTTTAGAGTGACATAAGCAAGATGTGAGACTAGGCAGTTCCAGGCCCTCATTCTCCTATAGAAATATTTTTTAAAAACACAACTAGATACTGACTAAAATAACTTTATAGGAGCTCTAAAAAATCATTCAAAGATTTACAGTAACCAAGTGAATGTCCAATCAAGAAAAAGCCACATTCAAATTGGTGAGAAATTTTGTAACATTTTTACTTGTGCTTGTCCACTCCCTCCCTGGAGATGGTTCCAAATCCCTTTCCCAGAACTGGAGAATACAGAGTTGACCAACTTTTGAAACTTTGTAACCTGTCTGTGGGCTGCCTGAGAGATTGGCCTCTGTGTAACCTAACTCAAATCTCAGGATAGGAAAAGCCACAGGAAGAAGCAGGCACAGCTGCAAATGTCAACTAATGGCTGCATGGATAAACAAAATGTTGTATATACATATAAGGGAATATTATTCAGCCTTGAGAAAGTAGGGAATTCTGACATATGCTACATCATGGATGAATCTTAAAGACATTATGCTAAATGAAATAAACCAGTTACATAAGGACAAACAAAGTATGATTTCACTTACATGAGGTACTTAGAGTAGTCAAATTTAGAGAAAGAGAGTAAAATGGTGGTTTCCAGGGGCTGGGAGGAGAAGGAAATGTGGAGTTATTGTTTAACGGGTACAGAATTTCCAGTCTAGGGAGATGAGAAAAGCTCTGGAAATGAATTGTGGTAATGCTTTCACAACAATGTGAATGTATTTAATGCTACTAAACTATGCACTTAAAATGGTTTTAAAATGGTAAACAAACTCCCCGGATGACTCTGAAACAGTCAGATGTTTAGGAATCACTGCTCTAAAGTTACCCCTCTTAAATCGCCTCTCCTCGGAAACTTAAGTGCAAAATGGAAGATCGTGAAGAGTGGCAGGAGAAGGTTAGTAGGGAAATGTGAAAGAAAGACCTCTTTTGCCACCAAAGACTCAAATGAATGCCTGCTGCTTAAGAGCCACGTGGTATTCTAAAAGTCACTGGTGAGAAGGTTATCTCAGCTGGAATGAAAGTTGACATTTTGTGTCTTGTAGCACTAGTCACATCTGACAGATGCCTTTCTGGATTTCCCAATGAAAGCTATTTGCTATTTCCAACCCTACGGATCCTGGTTCTGCCCTGAAGCATTCTCTGAAAAGGTAATGTATGGCTTGGATCCAAAATTGTCTACTAAGCACTTTGAAAGCCAAGCAGTGATTTCTCTGCCAGTTGCAAAGTATTTTCAATAATGTTAAATAGCCTCCTTTTCAAATCACTCTTAACTTACATAAACTAGAAAAGCTTTTCCTCTAATCAGCAAATTTCACGTCAAATAGATTAGCAAAGACCTGACACAATATAAAACAATGTGAAGACAAAATTAGTTTTTTCCAATCACTGCCCCAAGCATTCTGTCTAATTTAAATAATTTATTAATAAGTTTACCTAGTACCAAGAGCTATCCCTAGACAAAACTGTAAAGTAGTCATAAATGTAATTTTATTTCTTCCTCGTCTCATTTTCTGGTTGTTTCCTCCTTTTCAAGTCCCCCAACTCCACATGCTGCATTAGAACCTACTATTTAGAACGTCATATCTTCACAACTGGCAAAACTATTTCGTGTTACCAGATACTCAGGAGCAGTATATAAAACGAGTATTTGAAAAGAGGATTCTCTGGACATTTTAATTAATTAAGAGGAATGATTTACTAATGGTTGAATTTTAGGTACCCCAAGAAGTCACTAGGAAGGGAGAGAGTTAAGGGATGAGAAACATTTTGTCAGTATTTTTCAAGTCACACCAAGCAGCCTAACTATAACATGGCCCCAC
Organism: Aethalodelphis obliquidens; assembly: GCF_003676395.1. Classification (NCBI taxonomy): domain Eukaryota; kingdom Metazoa; phylum Chordata; class Mammalia; order Artiodactyla; family Delphinidae; genus Aethalodelphis; species Aethalodelphis obliquidens. The sequence continues at coordinate 46,015 of NW_020838138.1, read as the reverse complement.
TATCATTTTCTTTAACCACAATTTTACTTATCTCACACTCATTTAAGATGAGCAATCCTCTAATCAAGTTCTTACACGTTTTGCTAATTAGAAGTCTTTATTGGCCAAAAAAGAAAAAAAAATCCCAAACTCCTTTTACTGCTTGGCTCACAGGGGAAAAGAAACATGTTTTTATCTCCTCTCCCATTTATTCTTTTAAATCTCATCTCCTAGGCAGGGAGCATTCTATCCTTTTTCAAGGTAGCCAAGAGGCAGATGGATGAACTAAACGAGTCTTTGAGTCTCATCAGAACTCTATGTAACACTACATCATATTTTGGAATACTATGGAATTTTTCTAGGCCACTAAAAAGAACCACAGGTTTAATTTATAACATAAGACAACCTGATCAAAATATGACACCTGTGATGGCAACAGATTTAGTGAAAATGCAGTTAGGGCACACAATTGAACCACATGCAAATGCTCATTTCCTTTGACAGAAATTTTATTTGTGTCAATAAAAAGCAAAGAACTTGTTTAGTTCAGAACCTTTTTATATCATTGAATATATATTTTAACTGCTGCTAGAACACTCAATATTTTTCCAATAAATCACTTTATTAATATACTTTCACTCTTGTTTAATTGAGGTGTAATTTGTATACAACATTATATTAGTTTTAGGTACACAACATTATGATTCAATATTAGTATACATTGTGAAATGATCACCACAACAAATCTAGTTAACATCAGTCACCATACATAGTTCCAAATTGTTTTCTCATGATGAGAACTTTTAAGATCTATTCCCTTAGCAACTTTCAAATGTGCAATACAGTATTATTAACTACAGTCACCATGTTGTACACTACATCCCCATGACTTATTTATTTTATAACAGGAAATTCGTACCTTTTGACTCCCTTCACTCATTTGGCTAACCCCACCCCCTACTTCTGACAATCACCAATATGTATTCTGTATCTACAAGCTGTTTTGTTTTTTTTTTTTGCTTTTTTGTTTTTGATTCCACATGTGAGATCACAAAGTATTTGTCTTTTCCTGTCTGAGTTATTTCACTTAGCACAATGCCCTCAAGATCCATCTATGTTGTCACAAATAGTAAGATTTCATTCTCTTTTTTGGGGGGGGGGATAATATGTATATCTCACATTTTCTTTATCCATTCATTCGTTGATGGACACACATTGTTTTCATATCTTGGCTATTGTAAATAATGCTGCAATGAACATGGGGATAAATATATCTCTTCAAATTAGTGTTTTCATTTCCTTTGGATAAATACCTAGAAGTGGAATTGCTGGATCAATGGTAGTTCAAACATTCATACTGTTTTCCATAGTGGCTGCACCAATTTACATTCCCACCAACAGTGCACGAGGGTTCCACATCCTTGTCAACACTTGTTATTTAACGTCTGTTTGATAATAGCCACCTTAACAGGTGTGAGGTAATATCTCATTGTGGTTTTGATTTGCATTTCCCTGATGATTAGTGATGTTGAGTATCTTTTCATGTACCTGTTGACCATCTGTATGTCTTTTTTGGAAAAAATGTCTATTTAGATCCTCTGCCCATTTTTTAATCAGATTGTTTGTTTTTTTGCCATTGAGTTGTATGAATTCTTTATATTTTTTGGAGATTAACCCCTTATCAGATATACAATTTGCAAAAGTTTTCTCCCATTCAGTAGGTTATCTTTTCGCTTTGTTGATGGCTTTCTATTTATTTTCTTTATGTAACTCTGGATCTCATTTGATGCCAAGCTAGCTAAGTGACAGGGGGAAAATGTCGTGAAAGACAACTAATCACACTGCCCCAACCCCACAGGGTGAAAACTGCCTTACAATGCCTTTAAAATACCATAGCCTAACCCTTTCTTCTTGCAATTTTATTATTTTATTTTTGTCTGGGATACTGTGTAATGGTTCCTCCCAAAAACAGTTTGTTATTTGACCAGTGCCAGTCCAGCAAAATGAGAAAAATAAGGACAATATATTGAGTTTTTCATAATGCTAATCATATTACATTATTTAATAGGCTGTCTTTTATTCTAAAATTGTGTCATTTTCATGCATGTGAAATGACAATAAAAGTGAATTATAATTGTAATTATCTTAATAAGCAAAATTAAAAGCTGGCAACCTTTTGTTGGTCACTATAATTTGGGGGGAGGGGCATGGATTTTACTGGCCCATGAAATCCCAGAATCTCAAAACCATTTCAGAAAATTACATTCATTCACATGGTTCTAGATAATATGATTTTTTCTTTCCCTTTGGATCCCTGGAGATAATTATATTTTTATTAGTGATTTATTTATGTCCCAATAAATGTTTTCTTATAGTTTTTGACCCACCCAGACTCTCACCCTTAAGTTCCACTTTTTATTTAAATTTTTCTATGATGTTTAGTAAAAACTCCAAATCTCTTCCAATCATTTAAAATTCCAAATCTCTTGCAATCATTGTACAACTGGGTTTTTTCTTAAAAATACTTGTAGAGGGCTTCCCTGGTGGCGCAGTGGTTGAGAATCTGCCTGCCAATGCGGGGGACACGGGTTCGAGCCCTGATCTGGGAAGATCCCACATGCCGCGGAGCAACTAGGCCCGTGAGCCACAACTACTGAGCCTGCGCGTCTGGAGCTTGTGCTCCGCAGCGAGAGGCCGCGACAGTGAGAGGCCCGCGCACCGCGATGAAGAGTGGCCCCCGCTCGCCGCAACTAGAGAAAGCCCACGCACAGAAACGATGACCCAACACAGCCATAAATAAATAAGTAAATAAATAAATAAATAAAATTTTCAAAAAATACTTGTAGAAAAACAGTATTTCAAAATAATTCCAAATACACTAAGTCACTAGGTGGTGCTAGTGACTTAGTGACTTTCTAACAAAATCGTTTTACCCTTAAATTTATAAATACTACAAAATGGGGGGAAAATTGGATGAGTCACAACTTGAACAAATGTCCAAAGTTTTAAGATTTTAAAAAGCCTTAAAGTTAAACTACTAAATTAATTGGTTAGAACATCAACATTTATTACTTGGGCTACAAAAAAGTAGCATATCAAATCTCTTTTCTCTGAATTCAGTGCCATTTTGAACCTGAAAATGTCATGAAAATACTTTTAGATAAAATATGGATCTAAATGTAAATTCCTGACTATTTTTATAGAGAAAAGAGCTCTTAGAATATTGCTAAGGTAACTCTCGGAAGGGTCTTTGTGGCATGTTGAAAAGTGTACATTCAAATCATTAGCGTGCTCTGAATAGAAGAAATAATACGTACGAGTCACAAGCATTTGCAGTTTAGTGTGACCACTGAGAAATAATCAAGCTACTTTTTTCTTCATGTGAAATGGCTAACAAAAATGTAACTTCCGTTTATTGTTATTCTTAGGAATAACCCGTTTAAAATTGTGAAATTTCCATGGAAATACACCACATAAAAAAGAAACTCCTTTGGGATTCATAATGCATTAAATTTGTGTGATAATATGATAATAGCAATGGCTATTACCATTTGGTGATTGTGCTTCTGAAAATATTTTTGGCTGAGATATATTATAATGGAGTCATAAGTTACAAGTAATCTCATTCTTTCCATTTCTTTTTTATTCACTTTCTTGGAAACTGGATTTCCCAATGCATTTCTAAAATTAAACACATATGGTCCTGGGGAGTTTGAGCTTGTCTAGGCTAGGAGGGAGATGAAGAGACATGAAATAGCTCATTATTTTCTTCCAGCGTTTTTCAACATTTAAATGTTGAACTGTTTTTGTCCCCCCTAGGGAGAACTAAACTAATGTGTCTCCATGGAAGTAGTAGAATGTTAATCATGTCAAAACTATTTAGTGAAGTTTTAAAAAACAAAGTTTTAAACATGTTTTAAACTTTTAAAACGATCATAGTCTGTCAAAATCCCATTCACGTCTCAATAAGGTACACTTATGGAAACTATTATAAGTTGATTCTTGCCTGCCTACAAATATTATACTCGAGAGGAAAAAAAATGAAGGAATACATTTACACAAGTTTATTAAAATGAACTAGTTAATCCTCTGCCAAAAACCAGTTGCTTCACTGAATTTGTTTTTTTTTAAGCAAGCAAGTTTAAACAGTCGAAAAAATCAAGATTCTATAGTCTATCTTGATTTGTGAAAAATCACGAAAGCATTTTCCACGTAATAAATAGAGCCATTAGGACATAATTTTTCAGTACCCTTGGGACCTTAAGACTTTACATTGGCAAAGTGAAACGTTCAAATTTATAAAACTTGGGAGAATGCCATCTTTTCTTCCTAAGCATTTTGGACTATTTGCAAAATGAAAACTCTGTTCTCAAGACACTTTTGTAAATAATCCACCGAGCCCATATGGAAAGCATCATGAATTTGGAGGTGTTGCATATAATTTATTTTAATTCACCATTACAGAAACCACCATAATGATTTAATTAGAAAACAGGGGTTTTTTTGTCTTGTGTTCTTCTAACTGCTTTACCTGAAACCCCTAGTTCCAGACTAATTCTTGAAATTGCCCTGAATTGTAATATGCAATGGAGTGAATTAAGTGTACAATTCCTCCTGTTACTAGAAAATGTATACAGTTTTATGTGAGAATTCTATCAGAATGGAAAGTTCTAATTTTTTTCTAACTTGCAAAACTGACTATTGTGTTTAAAGTAGTAAAGCCTCATTTATTTCACATTATTATCTGTTTATTCTCTGAAAGTCCACGTTGGAAATATAACGCAGAGGGAATAAGAATTAAACTAAATGCTGTCATATGGAGCTCAGCACAGACACTATACCATTACTGTTAGGCGGTATGACTATGAAAATTTCAAGACCTCAATATATAAAATGACTTAAAATATTAAGAATAACAATAGTAAGAATTTACATTCCTAGCCCTGTGAATTTTAAGCAGGAGCAAAATAGCCAAATGTCATGCTGTTGTGTTTTTTTATTTTTATTTTTTTGGCGGTACACAGGCTTCTCACTGTTGTGGCCTCTCCCGTTGCGGAGCACAGGCTCCGGATGCGCAGGCTCAGCGGCCATGGCTCACGGGCCCAGCCGCTCTGCAGCATGTGGGATCTTCCCGGACCGGGGCATGAACCCGTGTCCCCTACATCGGCAGGCGGACTCTCAACCACTGCGCCACCAGGGAAGCCCCATGCTGTTGTTTTAATATGGCTGTCACCCAGGAAGCACATTCCCATTCTATACTATCATCACATTATTAATATGAAAATATAGTTGAAAAGAGGAGGGAGAGAATGATTTAGAAAAAAACATGTTTTTACTTGGACTCATTTTGATAAGTCATTCCATTTAATATAGCACCTTAAACGCATGTATTTAATTTAATGTATGTATATAGATAATCATGGTTTAAAGGGGGCAATGGTCCTTTATTAAAGAATGGGAGGGGGCTTCCCTGGTGGCGCAGTGGTTGAGAGTCTGCCTGCCGATGCAGGGGACACGGGTTCGTGCCCCGGTCCGGGAAGATCCCACATGCCGCGGAGCGGCTGGGCCCGTGAGCCATGGTCACTGAGCCTGTGCGTCCGGAGCCTGTGCTCCACTACAGGAAAGGCCACAACAGTGAGAGGCCCGCGTACCGCAAAAAAAAAAAAAAAAAAAAAAAAAGAATGGGAGGGAGGGGATGGATATTTTTGAGCACTTATTGTGAACCAGTTTCTTTGCTAGGTGCTTTATATCTATTATCTCACTTATAGATATCTATGGTTGTTATTAGTGGAAAACAATACCCTGAAAGAGTTTAAGAAAATTGATTTTTATGTTCCTGTTTTAAACAAAAACCTCAGATACTAGTAGGATATAGGACAAATGGATTTATGTAATAGGGTAGAACAAATTTGACTCCATATTGGATCTGTTTATTTTTCTTTAACCTTTGTATTTGATTGCTTTCACTACAGGTTAAGAATAATGCCTATAGCCTGAAATATATAGGATAGCCCTTTCTCAAGGCTCTGACCTTTAAAGGTATAACACTTTTCCATTCATATAGAGATAAAAAGTTGCAGAACAGAGAATAACATTTGTCTTGGAGGTTTATAGAAACATTGTGACTGGACCTATGTGGACAGCTGCTAGAACAAAGTATTCCAGCACCAAGAAGTTTGCAGCAACCAACCACACCCCCTCCCTTTTTAATATAAAATAAGCTTGAGTTCTAACTTGGGTAAAATGGTTCTTTGGGACACTAGTCCACCATCTTCTCCGTCTTTCTGTATAAAGTCACTTTTCCTTGCCCCAACAACTTGTCTCTCAATTTATTGGCCTGCCCTGCCTCAAGCAGTAAGAGCCTGGACTCTTAACATTTACATTGATACTAGTGTATCAAAGTAGCTAATTTGGAGTTTAAAATAGCTATAGTTTAAGATCAGAAAATAATCCCCTTGGTGAATAATATGTTTTATATGTGTCAAATCTGAAAGATAAATCCTACCTGCCTAGGACTTTGAAGAGGTAGGCATACCGAGTTCAAATGGGATACATTCTAAGAAATTAACCATTTACATATAAGTAACTGTTCTCTATGGAAAAAAAATATTTGTATCAACCAGTATTATAAAACCCTATGACAACACTGAAGTATACAGCCCTGTCCCTGCTTAATGGAACATAAAATTGAGTTTAAACAAAGAAAACAGTGTTAAATAGAACTATATCACAATTCCTTTAGTGCAACTGCTGTTGAGTTGGATTTAATAAGTGAAGGGGAAAGGGAGAAATAATAATATATTATTTTCTTTTTGATCTAAAGGGAGCATATACAGAAGGGCCATTTTTTTTCTTTTCTTTTTTTTTTCCTCAATTTTACTGACTTACACCTATACTAAGTGAAAACTTGACCATTCACCCTGTAGTCTTCAAAGGATTCTGAGCATCTCCAAGATGTGCCCCAGTGACATGTGTGTGGCCCAATTGAAGAACTCTTGGAAAATATATGAGAATACAATGTTAACCTATATATTAATACAAAATATTAATGGATTACCCTTCATTGTGTCATAAATATTATTGCCTCATCTTTTCCATACCTCACTAGTTAGCTCAGCTAGCAAGAATGGAAAATAGAATTATGAATTCTTCCTAGACAATTCTATAATTCATAATTATCCTCTTTTTGTTGTTGTTGTTTTTGCGGTACGTGGGCCTCTCATTGTTGTGGCCTCTCCTGTTGTGGAGCACAGGCTCCAGATGCACAGGCTCAGCGGCCATGGCTCACGGGCCCAGCCGCTCCACGGCATGTGGGATCCTCCCGGACCGGGGCATCGGCAGGCAGACTCTCAATCACTGCGCTACCAAGGAAGCCCTATCCTCTCTATTTTTGATAGCTAATTTTTCTAGGAGGAATTTGTCATTTTTTTTACACCTTTATTGAAGTATCATTGCTTTACAATGGTGTGTTAGTTTCTGCTTTATAACAAAGTGCACCAGTTATACAGATAAATATGTTCCCATATCTCTTCCCTCTTGTGTCTCCCCCCCTCCCACTCTCCCTATCCCACCCCTCTAGGTGGTCACAAACCACCAAGCTGATCTCCCTGTGCTATGCGGCTGCTTCCCACTAGCTATCTATTTTATGTTTGGTAGTGTATATATGTCCATGCCACTCTCTCACTTTGTCACAGCTTACCCTTCCCCCTCTGCATATCCTCAAGTCCATGCTCTAGTAGGTCTGCATCTTTATTCCTGTCTTACCCCTAGGTTCTTCATGACATTTTATTTTTCTTAAATTCCATATATATGTTAGCATACGGTATTTGTCTTTCTCTTTCTGACTTACTTCACTCTGTATGACAGACTCTAGGTCCATCTACCTCAGTACAAATAACTCAATTTCATTTCTTTTTATGGCTGAGTAATATTCCATTGTATATATATGCCACATCCTCTTTATCCATTCATCTGATGATGGACACTTAGGTTGTTTCCATCTCCTGGCTATTGTAAATAGAGCTGCAATGAACATTTTGGTATATGACTCTTTTTGAATTATGGTTTTCTCAGGGTATATGCCCAGTAGTGGGATTGCTGGGTCATATGGTAGTTCTATTTGTAGTTTTTTAAGGAACCTCCATACTGTTCTCCATAGTGGCTGTACCAATTCACATTCCCACCAGCAGTGCAAGAGTGTTCCCTTTTCTCCACACCCTCTCCAGCATTTATTGTTTCTAGATTTTTTGATGATGGCCATTCTGACTGCTGTGAGATGATATCTCATTGTAGTTTCGATTTGCATTTCTCTAATGATTAATGATGTTGAGCATTCTTTCATGTGTTTGTTGGCAGTCTGTATATCTTCTTTGCAGAAGGGCCATTTTAATGTAGTTTGTCACTTTAAGCTAGTTCAGTCAAAATGGTACCAAAAAATTAACATAATCAAAATGTCATTTTAGTCTTGGTGTTCTTATGCACACATGGGCATACAGTTAAACACAGATGGAGATGACAAGGAACATTCTCATGTATTAAAATCACCATTTAGATGCCACTTTAATTATGAAATTATGTCTCATCCTTTGTTAAACTTAAGCCAGTAAGCCCTAAGCTCATTGTTTATTGGACTAAAAGTGACACTGGGTTGGGCCTCTCAATTTGAAGTTAAAGTAACAAATGAAGTATGTAATTATTGTGACTGATAACCTGGTTGATGCCCAGGATATGAGTTTTACTAGAAAAGTCAGGGCTGGCCCAGTATGTGTTGGTCATAGACCTAAAAAATAATTAATGGTGGGTGCCTTTGACAGAAAATTTTGTTGATTGCAAAATCAACATTTATAACACCCTCTTATTTATGTGAATTTTTGGCTCTGTCCTGGAGCAGGAAGGACAGCAATGAGATGTTCCAGAACGTGGGAGGGAAATGGGAAGCCAAAACCAATTGGTTTTGTGTCATAAGGCATGTGTCATTTCAGGATTCTGTGGACTATAAGTTATTCAAGAGCAAAGGCCATTCTTAATTTGTCGTCTGTAACCCCACATTGCCTCAGGTGCAATAAACATATATTGATGATGATAATATTGTCTCTGAAGGGTTAAGATGACCTGAAACACAATGAGAAGCAGATGGATGATCACAAACTTTGAGAGAATGGAAAATAACCCCTTTACTGAGTCAATTGACCTACTATTGAAATATTTAAGTGCTATGTGTCATTCAAGACTGCTGCCCTCTAGGAGTCAGCCTGCTCAAATAATAATACACATTACACAAATCCAATAAAACATTTATTCCAGTTCCTTAAACAGATTATCTCTTATTAGGCAGTATCTTAGGTATAAAAAATTGAAGTGTATTATCAGAGCAGCGGGAATTCTTAGAAAGATTTCAGGGAAACAAAACTCTATATATTCTACCCGTTTAGTAAGGGAATATCAATATTGTATTTATTTTCAATAAATAGTGACTATCCTAGCAATAATAATGTTCCAGAAACTACTCCTCATGCTGTACAGTGAGATCAAACATAGGCAAATGGAACAAATGACAAGACAGTAGGTTCTATTTCCCCTCCTCAAACATTTAATCATCAATGATGTGAATCCAGTTCATGTCTGGCCATTGAGCAGAGGCAATGCAGTAATTTTCCAGAGAAGTCTCATCAGAAAAAGTCAAATTGAATCCAAGTTTTCCAAGATTTCAATTCTTTTTGAAGATGACCAATTCCCATTATAAAAACATCTACCTTAGGGATTGTACAAGATGTTAATAGATTATGTTGTTACTCTATTATGTGGTTTGAAAATTAATCTAAGAGAATAATCAAAGAGGCTGGATTAATAGAAAAATAGAAAAGTAACATTTAGAAATCAAGGAAAGCTCACTGGAGCAAACTTTTATGTAGATGGGAAACAGAAAGATATCAAGAGGAAAGAATAGCTACAAGAGAGAATGCATTACTTGGAAAGTAAGTAGGACCTGGGTAGAAGGGAAGTCTTATGGTATTGGGGTATTGTGGGAATCATAATTGTGTGGTTAAGGAAATGTATGATCTTTGTTTATAGTGAAGTAGTAGAGATTTTTAAAAGTCATTGCCATAGAAAAAATAATATTCTAAGGTGCCAGTATACTATGAAATAATCAGTTATACACAACTTTTTCTAAAGCTGATCTTAGGAAACATCTCATAAATTGAAACAACTTTTATGCAAAGGAAATTGCAGGGAAATAAATGTTTCATTCTTCCAAATCTACAGAAGACCATGTTCTATTCTTTATATCTGAGGAAGTGTGTTTATCCTTTCCAGGCTTTTTCACTTATGCCCTTGATCACATTTCATCTCAACATCTCTGAAGCCTTGCTCCATCAATTGCCTTCTCTCTGTCTGTGATCTTTTATTTCATCTTTTCTACCCCTTCCTTTCTCTTAACCCACATGCATGCTTTGGTTTCCTCACCCTCAAATTAAAACAGGCAAACAAATACATTCTTGTCTTGATCTGCTGACTTCTTTGAGCTCTATTTCTCTTCCTCTGTCCCATAATTAAACTTCTCAATAATCTACACTTACCGTTTTGCAATTTGGCTACCATCCCACTTCATTTTACTTCCACTTCTTTCTTGTAACTGAAACTGCATTCTAAGCAGGGGCTCCTAAGATGATATTCACCCACAAGAATTCAGGGTTCTCAGAACTTGCATCAGAAAAAATTAAATTTTGATTTTCACTAACCTCTAACTGAAAATTGACATGTGCCTCTATTATGAATATAGGTAGAAAATCACAGTAGGATTAGTAGTACCTGTGAGTCTGTCACCAACATGAGCCACAGATATTTTCATATCACATAACTGTCATTGAATATATCTTAAAATACCGTTTATACTCATCATTACTTTGGAATTAGGGTAGCTATTAGACTGTACATGATTGCAGTCTTCTTGCCTACAGATGCTTTGTCCATATAGATAGCCAACTATTGGACTATTCTGTTCCTACTGGTCATTCAGCCACCAAACACTGAAGTCACATGTTCTCACATTGGTGAGCCAAGTATATAAGTCACCTTCTGATATTCCCTATCTATAATTGATAATTGATCAACACACAGAAGGAAGTGAGCCAAAGACCACTCCAAAGTTTAGTGTTTTTATTCAAGCTAAGCAACAACAACCTTCACACTGATATGTCTTTTGGAAAATAAAACCTAATTTTAAATTGCCTGTATTTTAAGTGCATTGTCTTGTTATTCAGTCCACTGATAAATTAGACATATGTTACTGCATCACCAAATTTTAAAATATTTTGATAACTACATTTCTATATAATTGACTTCTTTTAAAAGCCTACATATTTTATTGTATGCATTTAAATACATTACTGTGAGAAGGGATCTCTAGGCCTTACCAGACTGCCAAAGGATCCATGGAACATAAAAAAGTTAAGAACCACTGCTCTGGAGGGTCACAAATAATGCTACATATAGCTTTTTCTCCTGGTCAATAATGAAAACTCTTCTTGTTCTTCTGAGATTTCAGCTAAATTGAAGAATGATGAGAATTTTTCTTATTTCTAGAAATTTTTCTTCCATAGCCTCTGACACTGTTGATCATCCCCTACAACTTGTCAATCTCTCCTCCACTCGTTCATATGATATTGCAACACCCTGATTCTCATTGTATTTCTCTAGTTGTTTCTCCTCAGTCTCTCACAGATTTCTCATTCATCATACTGTCCTTCAGTTTTGAAATCTCAGCATGATCTTTGACTTTTCTGTCTCTTGCAAAGCTAATGTCAAATCAGTATCCAAAACCTCTTCTCTCTTATTAATGATGTCTCTCATACATATCTCTTACTTCTCATTATCACTGCAACCACCTTAGTCCAGGTCCTCAGTGCCTAGTTCTAAAACTACTAGAACAGCCTCCTAACTGGTATCCTTCACTGAGTCTCTCTCCCAACCCATCCAACATAGTGTTTCCAGAATACTGTTTCCAATGTGCAGTTTGATTAGATAATTACCCCTCCTTAACTTTGCCTTCAAGGTTTCCTTCAGTGTAAAACCGGTTTGCCTTCAAGGTTTCATCGGGTTCTTTGGTGTAAGCAACAAAATTCGCCGAGGAGAAAAAAAGAAAGAAAAAATCAAATACTTATTGGAAAGAGAGAGGGTAGCTCACAGAATTGAAGGACCAACTGAAGAGAATCAGACTTAGAAGTAACATAAACTAGGAAAGATCCAGAATTTCAAGCAGAAGAAGAAAATGGACGAACCAATCAACTGTTTTTCTCTCATTATTTTACTCTGCTTAAACCCAGCCTCCAGGAGAACATTAAATGGACCTAGCTTGGTTTACATGTCCACTCCTTAGCTAGGAAGGGTAGGACACTTTGATTTAAATATCTATCAAGACTAGCCATATTAGAGGAAAATTAATTCTGACACAGAATTTCTAAAAGAGGTAAAACATGCTGGATATCCCTACACAATAAATGTCCACTACAAAGGTTCTTTTCTTATATAGCCCCAACATACTTTTCAGACATGTCTCTACTCTCATACATGCTCAATGCTCCAGCCAAACTGCTCCACTTACCTTTTCATGGGTCATTCCTAATACTTTTCTAACTTGGTAACTCTGTTCATACCATTCCTTCCCTAAGGAAGTCTTGGTCTTTCCTCTTCTTCTGTTGAAATCCTGTTCACTCTTTAAGACCTAAATCAAACATCTCTAAAGCCTGTCTGACTGAATTTAGACAAAAATCATCTCTCACTTTGTGGCCTTTGTTACTACCATTTTCTGGCAGTTATCTCATACTGCCTGTATTGTGATTCTGTTTGAACAAGTTTTACCTCCCCTACTAGCATATAAACTGTGAGGATAGAGAATCACAACATTCACCACAGGCTTTGCATACAGTAGACGGTCAATAAATACTTTGGGGGGAGGGGAGGGGCGAGGCCTTCGGGCCCCACGGCTGAGGCGATGGCGGCGGCAGCGGGCCTCGGGCCTCGGGGTCTCAGGCCTCTGGGTCTCGGGCGCAGAGGAGGTAAGTGTCGTCGGCTGCTGCCCGACAGGACCCGAGGTAACGCCTCGGTCCCTGCGACCAAAGGAGGCGGCGGGGCAGGGGGCGCCAGGGCCCGGGCCCGGCCGAGGGTCGGGGACGCTGGGCCGCGTCGGGGACCCGGCGCCACGGGCTGGCTGAGGCGGCCTGGGTTCCCTGGACGAGCCAGAGCTGGGTTTCTCCCCGTCACACCCCGAACCCCACTCCTGACGGGGGCCTGTGCTGCCCGAACGAGCCTGGCTCCCCTCCCTCTCAAGACCCTGACGACAGCCTGTCGTGACGTGTCGCACATTCTGACGTTTCCCTTGGCGGCCGCCCCGCCCGCCGCCGGAGGAGCGCTGGGAATGAGGGCCGCCGGGTGGAGGCGCGGAGCTGGGAGACGCTAATTGCGCCTGCCTTGCTAACACCTGGGCGCTGTCCTCCCGGCACAGCCACAGGCTCACCTTCGCGGGGCGCCTGGAGGACAAAAGAGGGAGAGAAGAAGTGAGGCCGTGATAGACTCACAGCCTGTACAAGGTTTATTTGCAGGCCCACAGCGAATCCTAGATCAGCCTTCTTCGGTGAACTGTCAGACTGTGGCCTCACCCTGACGTTGTTGAGAATTGGTTTGAGAACTGGAAAAGGAATATGAATCAGGCCCACAATTTCCTCCCCAAGCGTCTTAAGTCATTACCCACTGTTACTGTTACCTGCTAAGCAGACAGCCATTTTTAAGTAAATGTGAGTGAAACTGGTTTTAAGAGAAGAGGAACCTTTCAAAGTGACTATGGCCTTCTAATATAACATTAATTCATTTTTGCAGCATGTTTGAATTGGCCTTTGTTCTATCTTTTTTTTTTTTTTTTTTTTTTTTTTGCGGTATGCAGGCCTTTCACTGTTGTGGCCTCTCCCTTTGCAGAGCACAGGCTCCGGACGCGCAGGCTCAACGGCCATGGCTCACGGGCCCAGCCGCTCCGCGGCATGTGGGATCTTCCAGGACCGGGACACAAACCCGTGTCCCCTGCATCGGCAGGCGGACTCCCAACCACTGTGCCACCAGGGAAGCCCTGTTCTATCATTTTTTAGTCTATGATAATAGAGAAGTTCTGGAAGTAAAAGTTGATGTGGCTGGTTAATTGATCAGGATGTAATGTAATGTACACTGGCTGTTTTTAATCAAGTGAATACAATTTTGATTGTCTTTACATTTGTGTGTGTGTAACAAGAGATTTTGTATGGACAGAAAGCACACATTAAGCCTTTTAAATATACTTATGTTTTATCAATCTAAAAAAGAATAGTTTTGTAAAGAACAAATGAATGTGAGTGAAAAAATGAAAATGAATCTGTAGTCTGGGTTCCTGGAATCTTACCAGCAAAATTATATTGTATTTAGAAATACAAAGTTGTGCCTCTGTTTTAAGTATAGAAGAGACATTTTAAAATTTGGCCAATAGATCCATGTGTTTTGTTAATCAGCACTAACATGTCTATTTGACTGATTGTATTTTTCTTAATGAATCAACTTTTGCCCCAGATTCACCAATTATTTCACTGTCATCTCCCAAAACCTAAGAGCAATTCTAAAGAACTTCAAAAACATCCTTTCATTCAGTGAGAATCTGAATCTCAAAGCTGTAGTGTTCCAAATAGTAATCACAGAAAACATGAAACTAACTCCTCACTCAAACAATTACAAATCTTTTTTTTTTTTTTTTTTTTTTTTGGTACGCTGGCCTCTCACTGTTGTGGCCTCTCCCGTTGCGGAGCATAGCCTCCGGACGCACAGGCTCAGCGGCCATGGCTCATGGGCCCAGCCGTTTCGTGGCATGTGGGATCTTCCCAGACCGGGGCACGAACCCGTGTCCCCTGCATCGGCAGGCGGACTCTCAACCACTGTGCCACCAGGGAAGCCCTACAAATCTTTTTTATAATGATATGTGGGGGTGTTTATGAGTACTCAGCAATACAAACACCACTGCAAGAATTTGTGACTTATCTGAATATAACTATTGATTTCCACCTATACCGCTCAGTCCAGAGCTGTGAATTTTAAACACCTAAGCAAATGAGTAAGGGTAAAATTAAATAATATTTTATAAAGGAGTGTCCTTCCAACTTCTAGAAATGTTTTTTCCATACTGCCTGGAATATTTTTAGGGCTCTCATACTACACAGACCATTGGAAGTTTTGCAACATCTAAGTTTCTTGATACATATGGTGTGAGTTACTATGCTTATGACTGGATATAAAGGTTACACAACAAATATCCTGTAGAAACATATTTTACAATGTTTGAATTGGATGTCTTAAGTTTTTCAGCCTTTATTTTTTCATTTAATTGGTAATAATCTTTCTATCCCTTTATCCTGATGCCTAAAAAATTTACTGTTTTAAAGGATTAACAAAGACAAGGGAGTTTGGAGCTGAATTGCAATTGGCTGTTACCAGAGCAAATTGAGAGGAACTGGGAAGTTCCCCTAATCATAGCAGGAATTATGTAGCAGTAGAAATAACACTGAAATAAACCTTTTGTAACAAAGATCATTCTCTTGAACGTCCCCAGCTGGTTAGGGTTCGTTTCAACTGAGGGGAAGCTGGCTCTGCCATTGCATTGTTCTTGTTATTACTGATAATTACTTTTATTGTGCCATGCAATATCTACATGGTATTTTATAGCTTCACACATAAAAACCAGGTCTCTTTCTACCAGTTCCTGAAGTATTACTTGGGGGAAATACTCAGGTGGGTGGAATTTTTTAAAGTAGAATTTCATGTTCATTTTTTTACGCATCTTATAGTCCTCTTGAACTTCATAGATATTTATTGTGCACTCTTAATACTCAGACGAAATATGTGACAAGACCTCCCAACAGAAATCTAACAGCTGCCCCAACATACATCTCTCTTGAGGGAACCAGTGTTTCTTCCTCCATTCTACTCATTCATTTATCTGTTTATTCATTTCTTCAAAAAGTTTCATTTGGCCTACCAAAAGAAAACAGAGGGATCTATTCTGGAAGTTTCTAGACTGCAAAATTTTTTTCAGATGACAACCAGATTTTGAGCAATATTCACTTATACTAATGCTTCTGTCAGTTGCTTTTAGATGGTGCTTAGTATTAGTGACAATTAAGAGAACTGTAAAATATTATAGCCTTTTCTATGAAGCCATCCATGATCCACAGGCTTTTCTGATATTTACATAGATAAATTAATTAAGCCCAAAGTATTCCCTTCTACTCAAGGTCAAACTAGAAATATTCCAAATAGAGATGCTGATTCAGGGAACAAAACACCTATTATGAACCCTAAACTGACCCTAGGAATGTCACCAAAAAAATGAGGAAACCCCACACATGAAAACACTTCACAATGGTTCATCACAAGATTGACATTTTTGTGGGTCAACACGGCCCTGCTTAGTATTGAAGAATAAAGACCACAGCATTACATTTTTCATGTCTGGCTTATTAGAAATGTCAAGATGCTTTTGTAGTGTGTATGTACATATCTATTATGTCAGGAACAGTCAAATTTGAAAGAACTGTATTGCTTCAAGACTCCCTTCCCCACTTTCTCTCTCTCTCTCCATAGGTAGATAGATACATATAGATATAGGTGTGTATACATATAATTTACTAGTGCATTTATTCACTGTTTCCTGGGGTTTCTCCACATATTATTCTCTTGGCATATAAAGCCTAAAATTAAATACAAATTACAAGGTTTTAGAAATCATTATTTTAATCTCCTTCATGAAGACCTCTGAATTCTCTGAAAGGATTTACATTTCCTTATAACAATTTAATGCCTCTAATTAAATCTTACAGAATAATTGTAGACTATTCCAATATATTATGTATTAAAAGTTTTTAAATTTTGGCTCATTGTGCTATTTTATTTCTGTGACATATTGCATATTATTTATAAGTTAGGGTTTTGAATCTGCAATTGGATTTGGGTGTTAAAATACAAATTTTAGCTTAATGATTTGATTTATAGTTCCCTGACCAAATTCCCCTTTGGTGTTCTGATTTAGCAGTGTCATAAGTAGAAAATCATGAATTCTCTAAAATATTATAGTGGATTTTGCATATTATTTTTGGATTAGATGACAAGGTAAAAGTTTTATAAATCCTGGGGTATTTCATAAGAAGTCACATCCACAGTTTTCTTCTTATAGTGAAATTTAAATTATTATTGGTAAAAGAAAAAGCTTTTTATTTACAATGAAGTTACTTTACTAGAACCCAATTCCCAGATTCAGTTCCCACCACAAGGTATTTGGACTAAAGATCTTAATTTCATTGCTCAGCATGTGAGTAAAACTAAGTTTTCATGAATGTCAGACACACCCAACTAAACCGGTTTTGAATTTGTACACACTTGCGTTGCTCATATTTACAAATTGCAGCATGCTCTAGTCTCTAGTACATCCATGAGTCATCAAAAATTTTTGAAAAAGACTACTAGAAATCCACCTTCTCAGCACAGATGATAATTAGAAAGGTAATTGATTTATTCAAAAGTCAGATCACTTAAAATTACATCTCATCTTTATCATCAGTTGCATTACTTCAAATATGCTTGCCTGTAAGAAATAAAATGCTTTTTTATCTCCACCTGCATGAATGGCTCTATTGTCACAAGATAATCCTTTATCCTCCAAGCATCTTCTCACAAAACACCTCCTTGTTCAGAGTTTTACCATTAAGTAGAATAACTGATTTCAACAGTAGACTTAGATGTCACCCTTAAGCCTCTGTAAAATATTTTTCATTACCTAGTTAAACTAAGCAGCCAGTTTTGACACCCAAATCTTCTAAACCACTGAGTTTGGGTTAATTCTACAAGGCATGGTGAGTACAGAAAACACTACACAGAAACAAGCAAGATGATTTGAAAAATTGTTAACACTTCACAAGTTGTTTTGCAAATGAAAATGGATTGGAGCACATTATTGAAATCATTATCCATTGATTTTTACTGAGAAAAAAGAGTACAAGATAATGGGATAAGCCTTCTCAAAGGTCTGGGCATACTCCATCCAGTCATTCATCTGTTCATTTATGCAGCCAACATATTCTGGAATAAGCCACCTCTGTGTGATTCCCTGTTCTAGGTTTTGAGAACATCCTGGTAAGAAAAACTCAACAGTTACAATGCAGTGTGGTAAATGTTATGATGGGTTTAATTATGGGGTGCTGTTGACGCATGCAAGGGGAGAATTTAACCTAGTCTTGAGAAGTCAGGAAAGGCATTTTAAAGGAAGGGACATCTAAGTTTAGATGTAAACCCAGGAGTAATGAAATGAGTTGGGTGTTTCAGATGCAGGTAGCAAGCAGTGTGTACAAAGGACTGTAAGAAATGATTTTGAAACCTAGAATTCATTATTGCCTGGGTGTTCTCCACATATTTTTAGTCTCTACTAATGCAAAAGCCCTCCTACTCTTTTCTTCTTGTGACAGAGCTCAGTTGGGTATTGTATTTTTTTAAACCTTAAGATGAAAATGCAATTGCAACAAAATGCCTGTAAATACAGAATACAGATAAAGTGTTTCAAGAGAGGGAACCAGCATTCATGGAACATGTATTCCTTCACAGGGTACCCCAATCCAATTAACTATGTGGAATAAAAAAGAGCCGGAGTGTGAGAAAAGTTGGTTAAATCAGAGAAGCTGATTTATTAGACAAGATACTAACCAGATCTTTTTTTTTTTTTTTTTTGCGGTACTCGGGCCTCTCACTCTTGTGGCCTCTCCCGTTGCGGAGCACAGGCTCCGGACGCGCAGGCCCAGCGGCCATGGCTCATGGACCTAGCCACTCCGCGGCATGTGGGATCCTCCTGGACCAGGGCACGAACCTGCGTCCCCTGCATTGGCAGGTGGACCCTCAACCACTGCGCCACCAGGGAAGCCCTAATCATATCATTTTTAATGTTCTTGATGCCATTGTCTAGTACTCCATCAAACAAATTTTCAAGTGACTTATAAGATAGCCTCTCTCACTTGTCTAGATCACCTAATCATTTCCATTTTCAGCCATATTGATTGTCGAGGGGCTTCAGAATGGCTTTAGGGAAGAGGCAGAGATGAGAGAGAACTGGGGAAGCATCTGACACAAATGCATTCAGTCTTTAAATATGAGTCATTCTATAGGACGTATCTATTGAAGTATCTATAGATGTTTATATTGGAAAATAAAATATTGTTCCATTTACTATCTCCGTGATAAAAAGCATGTACTATATTTTATATGAATGATATTCATTAAATGTCAGCATCAGCTTGAGGCCCAGCCTTAGCCTGAGTAATTTCACCCCTAAGGCTTGAATCTTTCTGCCACAGAGTTTCTGTAACTCTGAGTGCCTGGAGTGAAAGCTGCATGAATGGCTCTATTGTCACAAGATAATCCTTTATCCTCCAAGCATCTTCTCACAAAACACCTCCTTGTTCATTAATAAAACACCAGCTACTTCATTTACTTACCATTAGAAAATCTTGTTCCAAACTGTTTGAAATCTCCAGGGAGGGAATTAGATGCTATCAATGGAATTCCTTTTGCCATAAAGTGGGACCATCTGGGAAGGACCTGTGGTTATTGTGAGGACACTTTAGTAGGAGACCCAAGTTTCTATATGAGTTATTTTACATTTTAGTTCATAACTTTGCATTTATATTATGGGTGTGTGCAGTTATTTTGGCCTTTACATTCCTCAAGTAATTTTAAGACAATGCTAAAAGCTGAGGCAAGTTTGAAAAAAAGAAAAAAAAAAGATACAGCTTTGGAGGAGTTGTTAGAGTAGAATGAATTTAGTTGGAATCAGTCTTACCTGTAAGTCAGACAAGTGCATTTTTTTCATTATGAGAACTTTGATGAAGAGTTTAATAACATGAACAAGTAATCAAGGTGCTGCCTCTCCACAAATTATTATAATAACATCTTCTACCATAGTTACACAGAGACATTTCCCTACACACTCAAACTGTACTGACATTATCTAATTTAAAATCTGAAAACTCCACTGACATAGTGAGCACTTAGGAGTCAATGTCAAATAACTCTTTGTGCGGCTTTCATAAAGATGGACACAGAAAGGGGAATTGAAAAAAATCCAGGAAAATAAATTTGGAGAGAAACTTCAAATCTCAAAATTGAATAGCTATGAGACAGCATATTGTGGTCTGAAGAGCATTAAATGGGAGCCATGAATTCTGGGTTAAAGTCCTGGCATTGCCACTAATCAGCTGGGTGAATTTCTGTTGGTCTCTGTCTATAAAATGACAGATTGGAATAGATTATCTCTAAGGTCCCTTCTGGATCTGATAGGCTCTGATCAATCTATTACCTTTTTTGAGAGCTTGAATTGTTCTAATTTTTCTTGAAACATCAAATGAATAGGGCTTTATTTACCACCATGTTTTATAAAGCATCAGAAGGTGTATCTGTTCTGAGAATGGGTAGTGAGGCAAAGGATAGTTTAAGGGACATTGCTTTATTCAGTTTATATAAAATACAGCATTGCAATATAATTCTTTTTTCTTTTTTGCAATATAATTCTAGGTATGTAAAATTTCCACACAGTTTTGGCTTACTTAAATCCTTTGGTATTCTAGATGTGGGTATGAAGGCAAACCTATTCATAATTTGTTAACTAAATACCATGTCTAACCCCTTCCTCCAGCAACCACTAGGGAAAGGCTGGTGTCACTTCAGATTTATGTACTACTATTAACACACACACAAACACACACAGACACACAAACACAGGCACACACACACACACACAGACACACACGAAGAAACCGCAAGCACTTTGGCACCGAGATTTGAATGATAAGGTTTCTCTTTCTCCCTCTTCTCTCCTTTCCTCCCTCTCTCCTTCCACCCCATCTTTCTCACAAGCACGGGTTTGGCGAGGGTAGAGGAAGGGTAAGCCAGCAGTTAAGTGATGGAGCAACAGAGGAGCAGTGCCCTCTAATTAGCCCTTCAGCTATCTGATTTGAGGGTGCCATTAACGATTAGAAATTGATTGTAGAAGTGTCTGCAGAAACAAAAAATTCAGTCTTTGGCAACAATTGGTAAGCAATAGAAAACAGAATGAAGTATTTGGTTCTTCAAAATAGAAGCAAAATAGCACAACTTGAAATATGATCAATTATCCTCCCTAGAATATATCAAAAGAACAGCATGGTCTCAGAAAATAATGTAGTCTGATAGGAATTGGTAAATTTTTCTCTTTGTATAAGTTTAAACTTGTGTTGAATGCCTGGTGGGGAGGGGGAAAGAGTAGAGTTTTTTAGTTAAATCTCAGAAAATGTTTTGATAAAATGTTAATGATGGATTTTAAACTGAGATTTTCTAAAAAAGCCTGATTCCCACTGTTGTAAATAAAATATTGACAGGAAATCGTGAAAAAAATATATCAATAGCAGCCAGACCAATGCTTTGCATGCACTAGGCTCTCAAATATGTATTAGTCAATGTATAGATTAAATTTTAGAAGTTTATAAGTTGAAAAAAATAATTAGAGTCTAGTCTAGTTTAAATTTCCACATTTTACAAATGGAGAAACTGAGGTCCAGAGAAGTAAAGTGACTTGCCAAGATTCATGTAGCTATGAATAAGTTCATGCATTGCATTTCTTATGTGAAAGATATCAAAGGCCATATTCTATCAATATTGTTTCTAAAAGATGATTATATAATGATAGATACATGTAATTATGGAAAGTTATGAAGAGCCTTGCTACAAAAAAACCCACTAATGCAATTATATAATTACTGGGATAAGTGCTTTCTAGTGATAGTTTCTTAAAGAGAGAGAGTGAGACTGGACTGTGGTCAGCAATGTCTACTCTGAAAAAAATATTTCTCTTAAGCTAAAAATGGAAACAATAAAATTAAGCTGTATGATTCAGATATCTCTCCATTAACTGCTATGAAAACTTTACTTTGGTTAAGTAATTCAATTTTAAATCAATAACCAAAGTTTTGATTCCCAATAATAGGTGGGGAGAAAAGGACTGAAAAACTTAGCAATCACCTGACCTTTGTTTCTGAGGTCAAAGTTTATTACTAATTATTTTCATTTTTCCCAGTGTCTATCCACCACCACAATGTGCATATGTCCACCTGAGTAAAATAACAGCTAACATTTATCAAGTGCTTACTGTGTGGTGTCAGGCACTATTCTACATGCATACTTTGGCTAATTCTCACATCAGTTTTATGAGATTAAGTACTATTATTGTCAGTTTATTGAGGAAATTGAGGCACCGAGAGAATAATTTGTCCAAAGTTACACAGCTCATAACTAGTTGTGTTCAGAATTAAACCTAAACAGTCCGTTTCCAGAACTTCCATGTTTAATCATTTATGTGAATAAAGTAGAGATAAGTAGAAACTTGTCTTTATTTTCTGTTCACTTTCTAATATGCTGGGCTTTCATGATAAATTAAAAATAAATGTATATAAAAATGTTCATTCACATTGTAAATTGTGAAAAGAGTAAAGAATCATGATCAAAGAGAAATATTATCTTCTTCCAATATGACATTTTATCATGAAAAGAGTGAAATTGTACATTGTAAAAATCAAGACATGAATCTCTTCATCTACTGTGAAGCTAAAAGCTTCTAAAGCAGAAAAATGTTTTCATTTTAAAAATGATTTATTCATCTGGATGGGAAAAATAAGGTAGAACAATTGAGTATTTGGTCTTATGTAGTGAACTAAGCTAAATCAAAGCATCAGATACTTGACAAGATTTCACAAGAAATATAAAGAGAAAACACCACAAAAATAGAATCTATGATCTTTTACAATGGTCTTTAGTTACAGTATAAGAGAAAAAATATACTAAGAAAATTAACAAAGAAAATTTCTCCCCTTGCAATCTTTTTTTTATTTTTTATTTTTTGGCAGTACACGGGTCTCTCACTGTTGTGGCCTCTCCCGTTGCGGAGCACAGGCTCCGGATGCGCTAGCTCAGCGACCATGGCTCACAGGCCTAGCTGCTCCGTGGCATGTGGGATCTTCCCGGACCGGGGCACAAACCCGTGTCCCCTGCATCGGCAGGCAGACTCTCAACCACTGAGCCACCAGGGAAGCCCTCCCCTTGCAATCTTAATTATGCCAATTAAGAGTACAAAATATTCAAGCATTTTAAAAGCACTCATTTACATATAAAATATTTGTACTAATTATAAAATGTTCTCATTTATTTATTCAATTAAGCTAAATGAGCTAATTCAAGATAACACACATTTCAAGATATAAATACATTATAAAATATAAGATTTTAAAAATAAAACTGGATACTGGAGAACCTCTTCCTAGGTACTTTGTTGAAAACCTGTCTATTTGCAAGCTTGAGATTAGAAATTATGGTAAAGTTGTCCCTATTATCTCCCACATTCAGGGGCTAGTGGAAATAGTTAGCTATCCATTCCCCCCCCCCCTGCATTTCTATTGGCCTTCTGAAGCACTTTAATCCTAAGGCTTGGTCTGAGCACCCAAATGACTTACTCTTCCTGTTACCTCTACCTGAGGGGTTTGCAAGTGAATTAAGATGACTAAATACCTGTTAAATGGGGATAAACTACTTTCTGGCTACAGAAGACCCATATGGTACTCTTGGGTGGCTCTTATTTAGATCTAATAGGTGGTCCTTTCTTCTGGTTCACCCTTGCCTCCCAAGTGGGACCCAAACAGCCCACTAAGGCACTCGTGTCAGACTGCTGAGGCTTTAAACAAGCTCATTTAACTTTTTCAAGCTTCAATTTCCCTATCTCAAAACTAGAGCTCTTGATGATATCTACTGGATAGATTTTTGTGAAGCGTAAAAATGAGATGATAAATGTAAAAACATTTAGAACCATGCCTGGCACATTCTAAACAGTACATTTTAACTAAAAATATAAAATAATAAAAAAAAAATAAGGTGTCATTCCCTGTTGACAAAGAGCTTATAATCTACTAGGGAGACATTTATGAGAACAGTGTTCATAAGATAACAAAATAAAAGTGATGGTTGAAATAAGTATAAAGTGCTGCGGAAGTAGGTGAGGGAGAGGCAAGTATTTTAAGTTGTAAGTAAGCAGATGATTTCTTGAAAATCATCAAAAGGAATTTGAACATTTATATTTTGTTCCGCTATTTTCCGAAGCAAATCGTTTCTTCATAAATAAATTTCATTCCAACCTTCATATGAATCAATGCATACTTTGAATTTGAGGAGTATAAAATAATATATAGCTTTATTGTATTTTGAAAGCTGGAACTTGATGGAATAATACTGTTTTATTATGATGTTGCTTTAAACTCATCTTGAAAACAGAAAGTAGTGGCAGAGTGATCTGACTATGCAATAGGCATATGGAAAATAATGTCACTAATTGAAAGGGTTTTTTTCCCCTTGAACTAACCTTTCACCAAAATATCAGATTTTAAGTATTTTGTCAAAACAGTTTCTTTATCTAAGCATCTGGATAACATCCAGTTGAAAATAGTAGAAACCTAGGATTGGTGTTTGATTTGCAACAGAAGTTTGTGCCTCCTCTTTTGAGATATATGTATGTACAGTATCTCTTTGTATGTATAACCCATATACTTATTTTTAAGTGATGCTGTTGATTCACTGAGTAGGTAAAAACAAAACACAGAAATCCTTTAGTCATTTTATCTACTCTTGACTAGAACTTTGTTATCTCAAAAAAAAGGTGCATCAGAGACCAAAAGACAACCCTCAGAATGGGAGAAAATATTTGCGAATGAAGCAACCGACAAAGGATTAATCTCCAAAATTTACAAGCAGCTCATGCAGCTCAATAACAAAAAAACAAACAACCCAATCCAAAAATGGGCAGAAGACCTAAATAGACATTTCTCCAAAGAAGATATACAGACTGCCAACAAACAAATGAAAGAATGCTCAACATCATTAATCATTAGAGAAATGCAAATCAAAACTACAATGAGGTATCATCTCACACCAGTCAGAATGGCCATCATCAAAAAATCTAGAAACAATAAATGCTGGAGAGGGTGTGGAGAAAAGGGAACACTCTTGCACTGCTGGTGGGATGTGAATTGGTTCAGCCACTATGGAGAACAGTATGGAGGTTCCTTAAAAAACTACAAATAGAACTACCATATGACCCAGCAATCCCACTACTGGGCATATACCCTGAGAAAACCAAAATTCAAAAAGAGTCATGTACCAAAATGTTCATTGCAGCTCTATTTACAATAGCCCAGAGATGGAAACAACCTAGGTGCCCATCATTGGATGAATGGATAAAGAAGATGTGGCATATATATACAATGGAATATTACTCAGCCATAAAAAGAAACGAAATTGAGCTATTTGTAATGAGGTGGATAGACCTGGAGTCTGTCATACAGAGTGAAGTAAGTCAGAAAGAAAAAGACAAATACCGTATGCTAACACATATATATGGAATTTAAGAAAAAAAAAATGTCATGAAGAACCTAGGGGTAAGGCAGGAATAAAGACGCAGACCTCCTAGAGAACGGACTTGAGGTTATGGGGAGGGGGAAGGGTGAGCTGTGACGGGGCGAGAGAGAGTCATGGACATATACACACTAACAAACGTAGTAAGGTAGATAGCTAGTGGGAAGCAGCCGCATGGCACAGGGATATTGGCTCGGTGCTTTGTGACAGCCTGGAGGGGTGGGATAGGGAGGGTGGGAGGGAGGGAGACGCAAGAGGGAAGACATATGGGAACATATGTTTATGTATGACTGATTCACTTTGTTATAAAGCAGAAACTAACAGACCATTGTAAAGCAATTATACCCCAATAAAGATGTTAAAAAAAAAGGTGCGTCAGAGAAAGATGACACTGATAAACTGAAATTTTAAAATGTAACACTTTATAACTTATTTTGAATATGTTTGGAATATGCATCAGTTGGTAAACACTGAGCTGAAAGTAGATCTCAATGTGTAGGTACTTTGGAGAAGTGGCAGAATATATGATCCAATATATTGATAATTTATTGGGTTTCCTTGCATAGGAAGAACTCTAGTTCAAGGAGTGACCCTTTGTTTAGTAAATATGCTTTTTGCAGAAGTAGTACTTGGCATGTGTCTTGGACCATTACTCAACTACCTGATTTGATGCTATAATTCCAGCCCTAATAACTGCTGGTCTGTGCAAGGTCCATACCTGAACACTAGAGGTTTTGTTAAGAACAGTTGACCTTTGGAAAGCATTACTAAAAATTTCCACTCTAATGCTGTATGTTCCTCTAACTAAAAA
The DNA here is from genome assembly GCF_003676395.1 of Aethalodelphis obliquidens. Classification (NCBI taxonomy): domain Eukaryota; kingdom Metazoa; phylum Chordata; class Mammalia; order Artiodactyla; family Delphinidae; genus Aethalodelphis; species Aethalodelphis obliquidens. The sequence goes on along the minus strand of NW_020838138.1, from coordinate 19,695 downwards.
TGAGAGAACAGGGCTTCCCTGGTGGCGCAGTGGTTGAGAGTCCGCCTGCCGATGCAGGGGACGCAGGTTCGTGCCCTGGTCCGGGAAGATCCCACATGCCGCGGAGCGGCTGGGCCTGTGAGCCATGGCCGCTGAGCCTGCGCATCCGGAGCCTGTGCTCCGCAACAGGAGAGGCCACAAAAGTGAGAGGCCCGTGTACCGCAAAAAAAAAAAAAAAAAAAAAAAAAAGAACAAACTTTTCAAAGTTAACATATAGTTCTGAAAAGCCCCATCTCCACATGACCTTTCTAATCCTGAGATCACCTTACATTACTATAGTGTGATCGTAGGCCAATTAGTCAATGGTAAAAAAAAATTGTGGGTGGAAAATAGGAAATCATGTTTCTGAGACCACTCTGCTAAATCAGTCTACAAATTGTTTAAGCATAAAGATGTTTGAAAAGGGCTTCCCTGGTGGCACAGTGGTTGAGAGTCCGCCTACCGATGCAGGGGACACGGGTTCGTGCCGCGGTCCGGGAAGATCCCACATACCGCAGAGCGGCTGGGCCCATTAGCCATGGCCGCTGAGCCTGCGCTCCACAACGGGAGAGGCCACAACAGTGAGGAACCCGCGTACCGCAAAGAAAAAGAAATGTTTGAAAAAATAAAATAACTGTTTCTAGAAAATAATTCATTTCTATTGACAGGCATTTTCCTTTCCTACACAGCAACCCCCACCTCAGCATTTGATTGCATCAAATTCTAGATAAAGTGTTAATGTGTTATTTTTATTTTTGCCTTTTAAAATTCTGTTCCTTAGATTTGACTGTTAAACCATTATCTTTATTGCTGCTCTCAGTTTTATACTTTCAGTGAATAAAACGATTTGCCTGATTGTGTCATAAGGCCCGGTTTACTTTCATAAAATTGACACCATATAGAAGTCCATATACCTCCAGAATTTGGGCCTCAGTGAAGCCATTTAGCATGGATAACAGGACATTGGAATAAGAGTTACAAGACCTGAGGGTCTTCAGACTTTGCCAGTGACTTATTCTGTAACCCTAAATAAATTGCCTAGTTACTTTTAGTAGCTTAAAAGTAAAATTCCTCTTACTTACCTCACGTTGATGCCACACTAATTAAACAGAAAGTGTTGTAGAGGTCTTTGGGAAAAATACCTTATGAATGCATAGGATATTATTTTTCCCTTTCTCTCAGCTCCATTAGGCATAGTCCGCTGATTCCCAGTTGCTATTGGTTGTTAAATGGCTAAGGGATTTTTATAGCTAACGTTTACTGAGAATTTGCTCTTTGCCAAGCACTGTGCTTGGTGCTTTACATGCATTACCTCACTTAGTCCCATGATAGCCTTATGAGATGGATATTTAATTACAGGTCTATGGCAGCAGGGGAAAAGGAAATATTCCAAATTGCAACATATTGCAGAGTAAAATTGTGAAGGAAGACCTCTATCTTTGATAACTTTTTATTTTTTCGTCTAGATAGAAACATCCCCCAAGCTCCAGTGCCTAAAATACCAAAGTGTAAATGACAACTGACAATTTAAAATGCTACCTCATTCCAGGGAATTTATATTTTAAAGAGAATAAATTTTAAACTAAAGAAATGACACTCTATCAATGACATTTTCAATACCATATAGTATGGACACTTTGCAATAGGTATCAGGAAATACAGAGAGATCAAAAATCACATCACATTAGAACTATCCACTGTTGTTGCGATTAATTTTGGGGGGAAATTGCTGTAAATATTCTCTCTATCTCTCTCTCTCCACAGTAGCCCAAAGATTCTTCTCATTTTCAAATATCGAGTTGTGTCAGAAATATGGGGTGGACATCAAAGGATTGATTGCTTGTTAATGTTGAGGCATGTCTGAGGCAAGTTTCCTGTCTCTTAGGAACACATATTCCAAGGAATTTGGTTCTTCACACTCAATAACCTTCAATTTAGCTAAAATCTGAAAAGAACCTGCATAGTCCTCATCCTCGACTAGGAAGGAAGTTGCACCAGCAAACTATGAGCAACAAAAAAGTTGTGTTATATAACTTCTTTAGGAAGTCTATCCATGTACTCACTCACCATGTTCTCCAAACTGCTCCCCACCTGCTCCCCCTCAAGCTTCAAACTTCTTATCCATAGTCTAGAGAAATAGCTTTTGCATGGTATGATGGCATCTAATGACTTAATTCATCTGTTACAAAGCATTCATATGTGTGTGCATCACAGGCTGTACACATACCTAGGGAATTACTTAACACAATTTGGACATTATTTCCCACTTTACATATTTCCAAGATACACACTTACCAGGATGTCATTAGATTTCATATCCACATATTTAAAATCTGTTTGCATAGTCTAGTGTAGTTGCCTGGAAAACATGATATGCTTGATTTGAGAGTATGACTAAAACAAAATGTCTAGATTTCATATTATTTGCTCTTAATTATGGAAATATTGTTTTAAATTCACCTTAGAAAATAACAAAGGTGATTTGGCTCATATATGCTAACTAATAGCAATGGCTACTGACATAACACGTGATCATCACAGGCAAATAACCAGCTCGAAGTTTCTTCTAACCTAAATTTATATGCCCCCAATACTGAGTTTCAGAAAGTTCCATTTAACCACTATCTTTGATTCTAAAGTCCATATAATTTATTGACCACTTTGTAACAGAAATAGTACCAGAAACACCCAAGAAGAATTCCGATTATGAGAGAAACACCATTGAGTCTTCCTTTTTATTTTTAATTTATTTTTATTGAAGTATAGTTGATTTACAGTGTTGTGTTAGTTTCTGGTGTACAACAAAGTGATTCAGTTATATTTATATATATATATATAAATTCTTTTTCATATTCTTCTTCATTATGATTTATTACAGGATATTGAATATAGTTCCCTGTGCTATACTGTAGGAACTTGTTGCTTATCCATTCTATGTATAATAGTTTGCATCTGCTAATCCTAAACTCCCAATCCATCTCTCCCCTAACCCCCCAAACCTTGGCAATCACAAGTCTGTTCTCTATGTCTGTGAGTCTGTTTCTGTTTCATAGATAAGTTCATTCGTGTCATATTTTATATTTCATATATAAATGATATCATATGGTATTTGTCTTTCCCCTTTTGACTTAATTCAGTTAGTATGATAATCACTAGGTCCATCCATGTTGCTGCAAATGGCATTATTTCATTCTTTTTTATGGCTGAGTAGTATTCCATCATGTGTGTATATATGTATATATATATATATATATATATATATTCATATGTTGATGAACATTTAGGTTGCTTCCATGCCTTTGCTATTATAAATAGTGCTGCAATGAACATAAGCATGCATGTATCTTTTCAAATTATAGTTTTCTCTGGATATATGCCCACGAGTGGGATTGCTGGATCATATGGCAACTCTGTTTTTAGTTTTTTGAGGAACCTCCATACTGTTCTCCATAGTGGCTGCACCAATTTACATTCCCACCAATAGTGTAGGAGGGTTCCCTTTTCTCCACACACACCACCAGCATTTGTTATTTGTAGACATTTTTTTTTGGCCATGCCTCGTGGCATGTGGGATCCTAGTTCCCCAACCAGGGATTGAACCCATGCCCCATACAGTGGAAGCGTGGAGTCTTAACCACTGGACTGCTGGGGAATTCCTATTTGTAAACTTTTTAATGATGGCCATTCTGACCAGTGTGAGGTGTTACCTCATTGTAGTTTTTAATTTGTATTTCTCTAATAATTAGTGATGTTGAACATCTTTTCATGTGCCTATTGGCCATCTGTATGTCTTCTTTGGAGAAATGTCTGTTTCAGTCTTCTGCTCATTGTTTGACTGGGTTGTTTGTTTCTTTTTGTTATTGAGCTGTATGAGCCGTTTGCATGTTTTGGAAATTAAGCCCTTGTCAGTTGCATCATTTGCAAATATTGTCTCCCATTCCATAGGTTGTCTTTTTGTTTTTTTTTTATGGTTTCCTTTACTGTGCAAAAACTTATAAGTTTGATTAGGTCCCCATTTGTTTATTTTTGCTTTTATTTCTGTTGCCTTGGGAGACTGACCTAAGAGATCATTGGTATGATTTATGTAAGAGAACATTTTGCCTATGTTCTCTTCTAGGAGTTTTATGGTGTCATGTCTTATATTTAAGTCTTTAAGCCATTTTGAGTTTATTTTTGTGTGTGGTGTGAGAGTGTGTTCTAACTTCATTGATTTACATGTGGCTGTCCAGCTTTCCCAACAACGCTTGCCAAAGAGACTGTCTTTTCTCCATTGTATATTCTTGCCTCCTTTGTTGAAGATTAATTGACTACAGGTGTGTGGGTTTATTTCTGGGTTCTCTGTTCTGTTCCATTGATTCATATGTCTATTTTTATGCCAGTGCCATACTGTTTTGATTACTGTAGCTTTGTCTGAAGTCTGGGAGCGTTATGCCCCCTGCTTTGTTCTGTTTCCTCAGGGTTGCTTTGGCAATTCTGGGTCTTTTATGGTTCCATATAAATTTTAAGATATTTGTTCTAGTTCTGTGAAAAATGTCATGGGTAACTTGATAGGGATCACATTAAATCTGTAGATTGCTTTGAAAAGTATGGTCATTTTAACGATATTAATTCTTCCAATCCAAGAGGGTAGACTATCTTTCCATTTCTTCAAATCATCTTCAATTTACTTTATTTTTATTTATTTATTTATTTTTTTGTGGTATGCGGGCCTCTCACTGTTGTGGCCTCTCCCATTGCGGAGCACAGGCTCCGGACACGCAGGCTCAGTGGCTATGGCTCACAGGCCCAGCCGCTCTGCGGCATGTGGGATCCTCCCGGACCAGGGCACGAACCCGTGTCCCCTGCATCAGCAGGCGGACTCTCAACCACTGCGCCACCAGGGAAGCCCCTATTAATGTTTTATAGTTCTCAGCATATAAGTCTTTCACCTCCTTGATCTGGTTTATTCCTAAGTATTTTTTGATGCGATTTTAAAACGTATTGTTTTTTTACTTTCCTTTTCTGATATTTCATTGTTAGTGTAAAGAAATGCAGCTGATTTCTGTATGTTAATCTTGTATCCTACTACCTTGCCGAATTTGTTTATCAGTTCTAGTAGTTTTTGTGTGTAGTCTTTAAGGTTTTCTATATATAGTATCGTATATAATGACAATTTTACCTCTTCCCTTCCAATTTGGATAATTTTTTTCTTGTCTTGTTGCTGTGGCTAGGACTTCCAATACTGTGTTGGATAGAAGTAGTGAGAGTGGGCATTCTTATCTTGTTCCAGGTTTTAGCAGGAAGTCTTTCAGCTTTTTACCATTGAATATTATGTTGGCTGTGGGTTTATCATAAATAACTTTTGTTATGTTGAATTGTGTTCCCTCTATACCCACTTTGATTAAGAGTTTTTGTCATGAATGGATGTTGAGTTTTATCCAATGTTTTTCTGCATCTATTGAGATGATCATGCAGTTTTTGTCTCTTCTTTTGTTGATGTGGTGTATCATATTGATTGATTTGTGTATGTTGAACCATCCTTGTGACACTGGAATGAATCCAACTGAGTCTTCCTGAATTCAGAAACAGACACAGCAAAGTAGAGAAAACAAGGAAATATAAATATTGGTCATTAACTGAGATCATGTCCACATCATGACACTCATTCAGTCTTCTTCATTTTGAATGGTGGTTTGAGCTGTTATCTAGTGTTGAACAAATTGATGTCATGTGTTTCATTTGATTTCAGCATCAGAATCATCACAATGACATGGCCAGGTGTTGTCATAAAACTGATAGAAATAATTCATAATGGCTCAACAGGGAGTCCAGTTCTAGTAATGGTAAAATATTTCCATTGTATAGCACATTTCTATGAAAAGACATGTGCGTTATCTCTTTTAATGCTCAGCACAATTCTCTAAGGTTTGTCTTTTCTTTATGGATAAAGAAACTGAGGCTTGAAGAGAATAGGGGACTAGCTTGAGAGCTGTGCTTCAAGTATAAAACTTTGTCCTTTTCCCTACAGTTCTGCTCTCCTGTCCCAGTACTGATGCTAACTAACACCCTCAAATCACTCAGCCCATTTGAATGTAAATTTTTCCACCTGCAAAATTGGCCATGGAATGTAGAAAGTAAGAATTGAATCTTAGTGATTTGAACCTGTGAACCAAGGAGTCTTTGAGGTAGGAGAGGGGAAGGAGTACATGAATTCATATGTCCATTGAACATAGTTTGTATAGTACGTAAATAATAGGTATTGCAATATGTGTATGTAAATGCTGTTGAGATTAATAAAATACACATTCATTCAAAACCGGTATTGAATCAATTGTAGCTTTTTGTTATTATGTATTTTCTCAATCAACAGCTACTAAAAGTGCCACCATTATCTTGGGAGAGCCACCACATTTTGCAAAGTTAAAAAGGGTCTCTATACTCAAAAAGGTTGGTAATCTCTAAACTAGATGATTTCCAAAGCACCTTTGAGCTTGAAAATTCTATGAAATTATTACTCAAATCAGGCCTTATTCGATCATTAAGACAGGATAGGACTGATTAATTGTACGCCAATTGGCTGGGTAATGATTGACCCATAGTACAATTGATCTGAGAAGTCATGTAAAACCAGCTTGAGTATTATCATCTAAGAAACTAATCAGGGGAGGGTGGGAGATTTGATAGGACAGTGGTTTCAAAACAGAAATATGCCTTTATGTTCCTAATTCCCATAAACCTTTATTATCTTGTGATTATGAGTTGTGGTGGTATAAGTTCTGTTAACTATATTGGTATTGAGCTTTTAGGGGCTTGTAATATAAGGTCTTTATTATTCTACTACCCTCCATCCTTTTAAAAATATGTCTAGAATATGACAAATTCTCACCACTTCTTCTGATCCAAGCTACCATAATCTCTTGCCTGTGATATTACAACACCTTACAAACTGATTTCCTTCTTCTGCCCTTGTCCCCACTATAGTGTATTCTCAACAAACAAGCCAGAATAATTTCTTTAAAACAGGAATCAGATCATGTAATTCCCCTTCTCACAACTCTCAAATGACATAACATTCAAAGTAAAAATCCAAGTCTTTCAAATGGTCGAATGCCCTCATGATTTTCCCCTTACCTTCTACCTCTCTGTTTATTACTCTCTCCCTCCACTTGGTCCTTACATTTCAGCCATGCCTACCTCTAATTTTGGAACTTTAGTTTCCAGGAGGTGTTGTTACTTTGTGCTGCTGTTCTCTGTAGCTACCCTTCAATAAGTTAGAGTGGTCTGAACAAGTGAGGGCACTTCCTAAGTGCCAGAGCTCATATCTCAGGGCAGGGCATTAACTCTTTGATAAGAACACTCTCTTTGCTATGGCTTGACTAGAAGTGGATCTGACTTCCCAGGTAACCAAGTAGTGGTGAAATTAACTAACAAGTCTCACCTGTTCATTTTATCTAGTATTTCCCAGGCACCTTTGACTTTTATGTTTTATGTTGATTTTTATTGTTTTATGATTTGAGGGTCACACTACTCTTAAAATCAGGGAAATTCAACAGACATAATGAAAAACATAGGCCTTAATTTTATGCTTGGATATTGCACATTGTTCAAACTGGTATGTACAATAGTTAGGAACAAGTTACAACATGCACTGAATTATGTGCCATGCAAACACATTACCAGGGCAGTTTCTGTAGGCACAGTTCCAGTAACAATGTGAGTTCATGCTAAGCCATATTTACTGGAACACAGTGAAGTGTGAGAACCTCATAAGCAAAGATTTTTCCATTAACATTTTACTGCCATCATGTGAATATAAAACAGAGATTTCAGTCATTTTCCAGGTTCACAACTCTTACCTCAGAGAACTGTCGAGTATTCAAATATCAAATCAGGTATACTTCTGCAAATAATGTATTGTACAGGGCACCTTCCAAAAACCAATCATCAAAATATAATTTAACATAAAATAAGCAGGAACTGAGAGGGAGTGGTTTGAAAACACAAGAATATATGTAATGATACGACTTTGAAGAACCTGTTTTTACATGAAACTTGATTTGAATCATCAAAGCTCAGCTATACTTAAGGGGAAAAAAGGTAGTGGCAGAAGATGATGAGAAAAGTTTTGGATATGAAATGAGCCAGCTTGAATGTTATGATCACATTCTTGTGACTTTTTGTGTACAGAAATGGATTCATTGGGTGTTGATCTTTTAAAAGGGACATTTTATACAATTTCCTCAGAGCCATTAGAAAGAAAACAAATGCCATGACAAAAGAAAAAAGAAAGGAAAGAAGGAAGGAACAAGGAAGAAAAAGACAGAGGGATAAAGGAGGAAGGAGAGAAGAAAATAAAGGAGGCAGAGGAAAGAAAGTAATATTTGTTTTCTGCTAAATGCTATGTTCTTTCCATGCATGTTCTCACTTAATGCTCACAATAACTCAACAAGGTAGGTATTACTCCTTTATTTTAAGAAAGGGAAACAGGCTGAGAAAGGTTAAGTGATTTGCTTAAGGTCTTGCAGTTACTGAGTGGCTCAAAATTCAAGCCTAGGTTTGCCTGACTCTATGCCTATGTGATCATTCCCAGTATGTCACACTTCTGAGATCACTCTGACACAGAACTTTGGTTTGCAATTCATGGTCCATATGGGTCCTCCAAGTGGCCCATAGGCTATCTTATACCATTAATAAAAATAATATAACAATTCCTATTCTTCAGTTAATGTTATACATTCAGAATTTCTGTTTTTAATAAAAATGCAGACATTACCTCATTGCATCTCATCAAAAGTAGGCCTTTTGCTAATTCTGTGGAGATTTGGTTGGGTTTTCTGGAGAAAAGCAGGAGCAAATGGAGTGGGTAGTTCTTTTGCCCCATTAAATGGGCCAATCGACTGAAAATATTTTAGAACAACTTCCCCAGGTGTATTTTTAAACTACATAAAGGGGTTGTTTTAAGCTCTAGAAGTGTTTTTTAGAAATGGAGGCAAACTTACTACTGAAATAGTGTAATTTGACACAGTGAGCCAAGTTTTAAAAGTATAATTTTGTGTGGTGGCATTGTTTTGGAAAGAAGCAGTCATAGTTTATTAATTGACTCCTAGGTTTACCATCAGCTTCTCGTTTATTAAATTTTTTCTCTCTTGATTTTTTAAAAATTAAAAACAATGAAACATGCACATGAGATATAATAGTTTGCTATAGCAAATGGGTATGATGTTTCTTTTAGGGGTGATGGAAATGTTCTAGAATTCGATTGTGGTGATGACTTCACAACTCTGTAAATGTAATAAAACTCATTAAATCATACACTTAAAATCATACAGTTAAAATGAGCAAATGTATGGTATGTAAATTATATCCTAATAAAGCTGTATAAAAAAGAGTTGAAAGTAAAAAATCCAAATTGTACAGAAAAGTACAGAGTGAAAAGTAAAAGGTACAATTTAAGATTAATTAATAAGTATATTAAATGAGAGCTTTAAAAAGAATGAAAGAATGTCGCTGTATAATGCTATGCTACACAGAGATTGGGCAATTCAATATTTCTTTCATCACAGTGATAATCTATATAGAAATAGCTAAGAGTTATCAATTATGTACTATATACCTAGTACTAAGTGTTTTACAGGTATTATCTCAATTTATACTCACCACAATCTTATGAGGTAAGTAGTATTATTAACATCTTTATTTTACTGATGAGGTAACTGAAGCAAAAAGATTAATAAGTACCTTTCCAAGATCACATGACCAGCAAGTTTTGAAACCAGGGTATGTAATCCAGGTAGTTGGATTCCAAGAACCTTGCTTTTAACATTTCTAATAAGCTAATTAAATTCTACCTACCTAATTTTAAGCCCTAGCCCATGTGCCACTGCCTCTGTGAGGCCATCTCCAGGTACCTATTTTGCATTGATACTCAATACCACACAGTTTTGTTTTTAGCTTTTTGATGTATTTGTGCTTTATCTTACCAGCTAGACTCACTGAGGACAAAGAGAATGTGAATAAGTGACCCCTTTGCATCCCCCACAATGCTTAGCTCATGAACAAGCATATAGCACATGCCTAATAAATACATGTTTATTAATTGACTCTTCAGGAAAATTCACTATTATTAATATATAGCCTATCGATCCAACAACAGTAAAGAAGAGACTTGAGGCAGTTTTGTAAATTCCTCACACAAACAGCTCAGCAATTGAGGGTTTAAAACATTTAATTTGAGAACCAACATTAGTAGTGAATTGATTAAACTCATTAGGTATTTGCTCTTCTACACTCTGTCTGAGTAGACTTACTGAGGAAAATATATTTCTGGTATCAATGAAAAATATGTGTTGTGCCCACTTAATTAAGAATATGTATGTTGAAGCCTATAATAACCCACTGTTCTTCTGGGTCCAAGTGAAATGGTTTAATAATTGAAACAGCCTTCTGTGGAGGTCCTTTTGGTACTTCGTTGCCTGAGAAACTAAGATAAACATGTCTTTTGTAAAATTCCTCTGCAAAATGAAACCAAAAGCTTTACGGGATTGCAGTGTATGAAGTTCTGGGTAAAAATTAAAAAACACGTAAACATGGTCCTTGCTTTTTGGAAGTATAATATTTTTTAAGATTTAAAAATGTTTTCTAAGGTGGATAGGAAAGATAAACATCAAACTGTTAGCAATAGCTACTACTGGGGAGTGGATTCGGATGGGGTGGGCATGTCTAATGGACCTGCCACTTTTTACAGCATATATGTCTGTAGTGTTTAAATTTTCTACAATAAGAATATGTTCATACATTATTTGTGTTACGTTAAAAAAAACTAAACCAGTCATTTAAAATAAAAGGAAACTTTCTAGCTTTGTAACTGTTACTGTAAATGGTGACAGATTTTGATGAAAAGGAGTAAGTAGAAAGTATTGCTAGGAAAAAGTGAAGGGAAGCCCTGCTTCCCTGGCAAACTAACTCTCTCTCCTCTCTCCTCTCTCTCTCTCCCTCTCTCTCTCTTTCTCTCCCTCCCTCTCTCTCTCTCTCTCTCTCTCTCTCTCTGTCTGTCTTTCTGTTTCACTTTCCTCATTAAACATTCTTTCCTCTTCTCATTCCCTCCTGTCAGATTAACCGCACTTTGGAAAAAAAGAATTGAAACAGATTTTGCAAGACAAAAGACTTGCTGGTTAAATAGCTGAGCTTTTCAGTTGAACCAAAACTTTAACTGTGAATGTTGTTCTACGGTTTATGTATTTTTGAGTTTGAAAATGGTGTTTAAATAAATCAAGATTTGTAGTCAGAAAAGTAATGGGAAATTTTTTCAAGTAAAAATTTAAGAAAGAGACTTTCTAGTTTTGTTTCTTGATATTAAAAAAAGGCAGGGAATCTGTATTGTCAGACTAATCCAGATGCAAAGTTTCTACTGTCTTCATTTTTTGAATTTATTTATTCACATTGATTGGTCTTCTCTGCTTGAATTATTTTTATGGACAGGTAGAATCTGTCGTTTTCTAGCACCTGGTGAATACTTTCTATGTGGTTTTGTAAGAAGTCCTCACTTCAAGGCTTATTTTGTTGGGGCACAAAGCCAACTTGAGGCTCCAAGTTGATTATTTTCAGATGTTCCTTCCAAAGAAAGTGGTGTGGCCAGGAGTAACAAAAAGAAGAGAAACAAAGCCATCCTTATTGTAGCAAAGCTACATAATTCTAAATTCCCTTTCCCTAAATAAGATGAACAAGCAACTCTGTCTTATTTGCTTTCAGGAAATGAAAGAGTTAAGCAGTCATTCTCTTCCTCTCTCATCCCCACTTTGTCTCTGACCTGCCCCTAAAGGATATCATGACATATTATAGGGTTTTTTGGTCGGCCTCTAGGATGTGATCTTTCACCATGTTTACTACAAAAATCAGGGGTCCTTGCTTAGGAAACATACTTTAAACATATAATTTGCATAAATGTAAAAGTACAAGAAGTGCCAATCACAGAATAGCCATGTAAAGTGATAGAACAAACTACAAATATAGGCCCTCATAGCCCACATGAATCATTCAATAGACTTCAAAAACAATCAACTTAATGACACTCTGGATTAGGAAAGTTAGGAACCCAGCTAGGACTCTCTAGCCCTTGCTGGAGAGAGACAAAGAGCAGATACACTCATCACTCCAGACCAAAAGGATGACAATCATGGTACAGCTCTTATGGCACATCTTGGCTTTCAATATACTAAGATCTTGCAGCTATTATCTTGACTTGGAATTAAGAACAAAACACAGCAAGAACAACAACAATAAATAAAACCTGTGTCCTCAGTCAAAAATGTTTTCTCCAGAATACCTACCCATGTCTCATCCCACTCTTAAATGTATCATGAAAAGCCTCTTTTGGAAAGGAGCTTCAAGATGGCAGAAGAGTAGACATAGAGATCACCTTCCTCCCCACAAATACTTCAGAAATACATCTACATGTGGAACAACTCCTACAGAACACCTACTGAATGCTGGCAGAAGACCTCAGACCTTCCAAAAGGCAAGAAACTCCCCATGTATCTGGGTAGGACAAAAGAATAGGGACGGGATCTGCACAAGTGGGAGGGAGCTGTGAAGGAGGAAAGTCTCCACACACTAGGAAGCCCCTTCCCAGGCAGAGACTGTGGGTGGTGGATGGGGGAAGCTTCGGAGCCGCGGAGGAGAGCACAGCCACAGGGGTGTGGAGGGCAAAGCAGAGAGATTCCCGCAGAGAGGATTGGTGCCGGGCAGCACTGAACAGCCCGAGAGGCTTGTCTGCTCACCCGCCGGGATAGCGTGGGCTGGGAGCTGAGGCTCGGGCTTCGGAGGACAGACCCCAGGGAGAGGACTGGGGTTGGCTGTGTGAACACAGCCTGAAGGGGGCTAGTGCGCCACAGCTAGCACGGAGGGAGTCCAGGAAAATGTCTGGAGTTGTCAAAGAGGCAAGAGACTTCTTCTTGCCTCTTTGTTTCCTGGTGCACAAGCAGAGGGGATTAAAAGCTCTGCTTAAAGGAGCTCCAGAGACAGGCGCCAGCCACGAACCCCAGAGACGGGCATGACACCCTAAGGCTGCTGCTGCAGCCACCAAGAAGCCTGTGTGCAAGCACAAGTCACTATCCACACCTCCCCTTCCGGGAGCCTGTGCAGCCTGCCACTGCCAGGGTCCCGGGATCCAGGGACAACTTCCCGGGGAGAATACAAAGCACGCCTCAGGCTGTTGCAATGTCCGACCGGGCTCTGCTGCCGCAGGCTCGCCCCGCATCCACACCCTCCCTCTCCCCAGCCTGAGTGAGACAGAGCCCCCATATCAGCTGCTCCTTTAACCCCATTTTGTCTGAGAAAAGAACAGACGGCCTCAGGCGACCTATACGCAGAGGCAAAGCCAAATCCAAAGCTGAACCCCGGGAGCTGTGCGAACAAAGAAGAGAAAGGGAAATCTCTCCCAGCAGCCTCAGGAGCAGCGGATTAAAGCTCCACAAACAACTTGATGTACCCTGCATCTGTGGAATACATGAATAGACAACGAATCATCCCAAATTGAGGAGGTAGACTTTGGGAGCAAGATAGATTATTTTTTCCCCTTTTCCTCTTTTTGTGAGTGTGTATGTGTATGCTTCTGTGTGACATTTTGCCTGTATAGTTTTGCTTTCACCTTTTGTCCTAGGATTCTGTCCATCCATTATTTTGTTTGTTTTTACTTTTTAGAATAATTTTTTTTAATAATTATTTTTTATTTTAATAACATTTTTATTTTATCTTCTTTCTTTCTTTCTTTTTCTCTTTTCTCCCCTTTATTCTGAGTGGTGTGGATGACAGGCTCTTGGTGCTCCAGCCAGGAGTCAGTGCTGTGCCTCTGAGGTGGGAGAGCCAAGTTCAGGATATTGGTCCACAAGAGACCCCCAGCTCCATGTAATATCAAACGGCAAAAATCTCCCAGAGATCTCCATCTCAACGCCAAGACCCATCTCCAATCAATGACCAGCAAGCTACATTCCTGGACACCTTATGCCAAACAACTAGCAAGACAGGAACACAGCCCCATATATAAGAAGACTGGCTTCCTAAAATCATAATAAGGCCACAGACACCCCAAAACACACCACCAGATGTGGACCTGACCACCAGAAAGAAAAGATCCAGCCTCATCCACCAGAACACAGGCACTAGTCCCCTCCACCAGGAAGCTGACACAACCCACTGAACCAACCCTAGCCAATGGGGACAGACACCAAAAGAAAAACAGGATCTATGAACCTGCCTCCTACAAAAAGGAGACCCCAAACACAGTAAGGTAAGCAAAATGAGAAGATAGAGAAACACACAGCAGATGAAGGACCAAGGTAAAAACCCAGCAGACCTAACAAATGAAGAGGAAATAGGCAGTCTACCTAAAAAAGAATTCAGAATAATGATAGTAAAGATGATCCAAAATCTTGGAAATAGAATGGAGAAAATACAATAAACGTTTTACAAGGACCTAGAAGAACCAAAGAGCAAACAAACAGTGATGAAAAACACAGTAAGTTAAATTAAAAATTCTCTACAGGGGATCAATAGTAGAATAACTGAGACAGAAGAATGGATAAGTGACCTGGAAGATAAAATAGTAGAAATAACTACTGCAGAGAAGAATAAAGAAAAACAAATGAAAAGAATTGAGGACAGTCTCAGGGACCTCTGGGACAACATTAAATGCACCAACATTCATCTTATACGGGTGCCAGAAGAAGAAGAGAAAAAGAAAGGGGCTGAGAAAATATTTGAAGAGATTATAGTTGAAAATTTCCCTAATATGGGAAAGGAGATATTTAATCAAGTCCAGGAAGCACAGAGAGTCCCATACAGGATAAATCCTAAGAGAAACAGGCCAAGACACATATTAGTCAAATTATCAAAAATTAAATACAAGAAAACATATTAAAAGCAGCAAGGGGAAAACAACAAAGAACACAGAAAGGAATCCCCATAAGGTTAACAGCTAATCCTTCAGCAGAAACTCTGCAAACCAGAAGGGAATGGCAGGACATATTTCAAGTAATGAAGGGGAAAAACCTACAACCAAGATTACTCTACACAGCAAGGACCTCATTCAGGTTTGATGGAGAAATTAAAAACTTTACAGACAAGCAAAAGCTAAGAGAATTCAGCACCACCAAACCAGCTTTACAACAAATGCTAAAGGAACTTCTCTAGGCAGGAAACACAAGAGAAGGAAAAGACCTACAATTACAAACACAAAACAATTAAGAAAATGGGAATAGGAACATACATATTGATTAATTACCTTAAATGTAAATGGATTAAATGCTCCAACCAAAAGACATAGACTGGCTGAATGTACACAAAAACGAGACCCATACATATGCTGTCTACAAGAGACCCACTTCAGACCTAGGGACATATACAGACTGAAAGAGAGGGCATGGAAAATGATATTCCATGCAAATGGAAATCAAAAGAAAGCTGGAGTAGCAATTCTCATATCAGAAGAAATAGACTTTAAAACAAAGACTATTACAAGAGACAAAGAAGATCACTACATAATGATCAAGGGATCAGTCCAAAAAGAAGATATAACAATTGTAATCATTTATGCACCCAACATAGGAACACTTCAATACATGAGGCAAATGTTAACAGCCATAATAGGGAAATAGACAGTAACACGATCATCATAGGGAAGTTTAACAACCCACTTTAACCAATGGACAGATCATCCAAAATGAAAATAAATATGGAAACACAAGCTTTAAATGATACATTAAACAAGATGGACTTAACTGATACTTATAGGACATTCCATCTAAAAACAGAAGATTACACTTTCTTATTAAGTGTTCATGGAACATTCTCCAGGATAGATCATATCATGGGTCACAAATAAAGCCTTGGTAAATTTAAGAAAATTGAAATCATATCAAGTATCTTTTCTGACCACAATGCTATGAGACTAGATATCAATTACAGGGGAAAAAAACTGTAAAAAATACAAACACATGGAGGCTAAACAATACACTACTTAATAACCAAGTGATCACTGAAGAAATCAAAGAGGAAATCAAAAAATACCTAGAAACAAAAGGTAATGAAAACACGTTGACCCAAAACCTATGGGATGCAGCAAAAGCAGTTCTAAGAGTGAAGTTTATAGCAATACAATCCTATCTTAAGAATCAAGAAACATCTCAAATAAACAACCTAACCTTACACCTAAAGCAATTAGAGAAAGAATAAAAAACAAATCCCAAAGTTAGCAGAAGGAGAGAAATCACAAAAATCATATCAGAAATAAATGAAAAAGAAATGAAAGAAATGATAGCAAAGATCAATAAAACTAAAAGCTGGTTCTTTGAGAAGATAAACAAAATTGATAAACCATTAGCCAGATTCATCAGGAAAAAAGGGAGAAGGCTCAAATCAATAGAATTAGAAATGAAAAAGGAGAAGTAACAACTGACACTGCAGAAATACAAAGGATCATGAGAGATTATTATGAGCAACTCTATGCCAATAGAATGGACAACCTGGAAGAAATAGATAAATTCTTAGAAATGAACAACCTCATGAGACTGAACCAGGAGGAAAAAGAAAATATGAAGAGACCAATCACAAGCACTGAAATTGAAACTGTGATTAAAAACCTTCCAACAAACAAAACCCCAGGACCAGATGGCTTCACAGGCGAATTCTATCAAACATTTAAAGAAGAGCTAAAACCTATCCTCCTCAAACTCTTCCAAAATATAGCAGAGGAAGGAACACTCCCAAACTCATTCTATGAGGCCACCATCACCCTGATACAAAAAACAGACAAATATGTCACAAAGAAAGAAAGCTACAGGCCAATGTCACTGAGGAACTTAGGTGCAAAACTCCTCAACAAAATATTAGCAAACAAAATCCAACAGCACATTAAAAGGATCATACACCATGATCAAGTGCAGTTTATCCCAGGAATGCAAAGATTCTTCAATATACACAAATCAGTCAATGTGATACACCATATTAACAAATTGAAGGAGAAAAAACATATGATCATCTCAACAGATGCAGAGAAAGCTTTCACAAAATTCAACTGCCATTTATGATAAAAGCCTCCAGAAAGTAGGAATAGAGGGAACTTACCTCAGCATAATAAAAGTCATATATGAAAAACTCACAGCCAACGTTGTCTTCAATGGTGAAAAACTGAAACCATTTTCACTAAGATCAGAAACAAGACAAGGTTGCCCATTCTCACCAGTATTATTCCACATAGTTTTGGAAGTTTTAGCCACAGCGATGATAAAAGAAAAAGAAATGAAATGAATCCAAATCGGAAAAGAAGAAGTAAAGCTGTCACTGTTTGCAAATGACATGATACTATACATAGAGAATCCTGAAGACTCTACCAGAAATCTACTAGAGCTAATCAATGAAATTGGTAAAGTTGCAAGATACAAAATTAATGCACAGAAATCTCTTGCATTCCTATACACTAATGATGAAAAATCTGAAACTGAAATTAAGAAAACACTCCCATTCACCATGGCAACAAAAAGTATAAAATATCTAGGAATAAACCTAACTAAAGGAGACAAAAGATCTGTATGCAGAAAACTATGACACTGATGAAAAAATTTAAAATAATAGAAACAGATGGAGAGATATGCTATGTTCTTGGATTGGAAGAATCAACATTGTAACAATAACTATACTACCCAAAACAATGTACATATTCGATGCAATCCCTATCTAATTACCAAGAGCATTTTTCACAGAACTAAAACAAAAAATTTCACAATTTGTATGGAAACACAAAAGACCCCGAATAGCCAAAGCAATCTTGAGAATGAAAAATGGAGCTGGAGGAATCAGGCTCCCTGGCTTCGGACTATGCTACAAAGCTACAGTAGTCAAGACAGTATGGTACTGGCACAAAAACAGAAATATAGATCAATGGAACAAGATAGAAAGCCCAGAGATAAACCCACACACATATGGTCACTGTATCTTTCATAAATGAGGCAATAATATACAGTGGAGAAAAAACAGCCTCTTCAATAAGTGGTGCTGGGAAAACTGGACAGGTGCGTATAAAAGTATGAAATTAGAACACTCCCTAACACCATACACAAAATTAAACTCAAAATGGATTAAAGACCTAAATGTAAGGCCAGACACTATAAAACTCTTAGAGGAAAACATAGGCAGAACACTCTATGACATAAATCACAGCAAGATCCTGTTTGACCCACCTCCTAGAGAAATGGAAATAGAAACAAAAATAAAAAAATGGGACCTAATGAAACTTAAAAGCTTTTGCACAGCAAAGGAAACCATAAACAAGACCAAAAGACAACCCTCAGAATGGGAGAAAATATTTGCAAATGAAGCAACCGACAAAGGATTAATCTCCAAAATTTACAAGCAGCTCATGCAGCTCAGTATCAAAAAAACAAATAACCCAATTCAAAAATGGGAAGAAGACCTAAATAGACATTTCTCCAAAGAAGATATACAGATTGCCAACAAACACATGGAAGAATGCTCAACATCATTAATCATTAGAGAAATGCAAATCAAAACTACAATGAGGTATCATCTCACACTGGTCATAGTGGCCATCATCAAAAACTCTACAAACAGTAAATGCTGGAGAGGGTGTGGAGAAAAGGGAACCATCTTGCACTGCTGGTAGGAATGTAAATTGAAACAGCCACTATGGCTAACAGTATGGATGCTCCCTAAAAAACTAAAAATAGAACTACCATATGACCTAGCAATCCCACTACTGGGCATATATCCTGAGGAAACCATAATTTAAAAAGGGTCATGTACCATAATGTTCACTGCAGCTGTATTTACAATAGCCAGGACATGGAAGCAACCTAAGTGTCAATTAACAGATGAATGGGTAAAGAAGATGTTGCACATATATACAATGGAGTATTACTCAGTCATAAAAAGAAATGAAATTGAGTTATTTGTAGTGAAATGGATGGACCTAGAGTCTGTCATTCAGAGTGAATTAATCAGACCGAGAAAAAGAAATACTGTATGCTGGCACATATATATGGAATCTAAAAAACAAAACAAAAGAAAGCAAAAAAAATGGTCATGAAGAACCTAGGGGCAAGACGGGAATAAAGACGCAGACCTAGTAGAGAATGGGCTTGAGGATATGGGGAGGGGGAAGGATAAGCTTCCCCCTCCCCCTTCCTTGAGGGGGAAGGACAAAGTGAGAAAGTGGCATGGACATATATACACTACCAAATTTAAAATAGATAGGTGGTGGGAAACAGTCGCATAGCACAGGGAGATCAGCTCGGTGCTTTGTGACCACCTAGAGGGGTGGGATAGGGAGGGTGGGAGAGAGGGAGTCACAAGAGGGAGGAGATATGGGGATATATGTATGTATATATATATGTATAGGTGTTTCACTTTGTTATAAAGCAGAAACTAACACACCATTGTAAAGCAATTATACTCCAATAAAGATGTTAAAAAACAAAAAACAAAAGCCTCTTTTGAAGGCATATCCAATTCCCCCATTTCCTCAGTTGATTGATTCCAATGACGTATAGACTCTGAACAACATCCATGCCTTTTAAAGACTCCACTACTTTGTCTCTCAGCCTCGAGTAAAACTGGAATAATTGGATGGATGGTTTTAACCCTTTCTTTCTTTCTTTCTTTCTTTCTTTCTTTCTTTCTTTCTTTCTT
>NW_020838137.1:0-53061 GCF_003676395.1 Aethalodelphis obliquidens | reverse complement strand
GGCGCAGTGGTTAAGAGTCCGCCTGCTGATGCAGGGGACACGGGTTCATGCCCCGGTCTGGGAGGATCCCACATGCCGTGGAGCGACTGGGCCCATAAGCCATGGCCGCTGAGCCTGCACGTCCGGAGCCTGCACTCCTCAATGGGAGAGGCCACAGTAGTGAGAGGCCTGCGTACCGAAAAAAAAAAAAAAAAAAGAAAAAAAAGAAATGTGATATGCAGCTGTTAGTTGGGAAGCAGCTGCATGCCACATCTTCTTAATACAGTCATCCATATAGCTGATTCACTTTGTTATACAGCAGAAACTAACACAACATTGTAAAGCAATTATACTCCAATAAAGATGTTAAATTAAAAGAAAAGATGTGGTATATATATATATATATATATATATATATATGTATATACACAATGGAATATTACTCAGCCATAAATAAGAATGAAATATTGCCATTTGCACAATGTGGATGGACCTGGAGAATATTATGCTTAGTGAAATAAGTCAGACAGAAAAAGACAAATACTGTGTTATATCCCTTATATGTGTAACCTAAAAAATAATACAAATGAATATACATACATATGCAAAACAGAAACATACAAATATAGAGAACAAACTTCTGGTTACCAAAGGGGAGAGGGGAGGGAGGAGGGACAAATTAGCGGTATGGGATTAAGAGATACAAACTGCTATCTATTAAATAGATAAGCAACAAGTTTATATTGTACAGCATAGGGAATTATAGCCATTATCTCCTAATAATTTACAATGTAGTATAATCTATAAAAATACTGAATCACTATGATGTACACCTGAAACTAATATAGTATTTTAAATGAAGTATACATCAATTAAAAATAAAAAATAAATTGTAATAAAATAACTTTTGACTTTCTGCCAAAGGGGGCCCCTACCTCATGATATGTTATTGCTTTAGCAAATCTCTGCACAAATGTTGGAAATGGCAGAGAAACCTTGCTCACAGATCCAGATACATAACAAGTGTTGCTAAAGCCGGAACTGCACACAACATGGTAGCTTGGGGAGGTTAATCCCGACCTCTCTCAAGGTCTAAAATACTCTGTGGTGAGCAAAATGGTCAGTACTTGCAGAGGAGTAAAGACAGATTTCCAATTTATGTAGAGCCATGCGATTGACTATATGAGCAATTGTGTCAAGCACATCAAATGAAAGCCTTTAAAGTTTAAAAGAGCTTTGAGAGGGCGTCTAGTTCACCTTTCTATCTCTAGCCAGGATTATAGCAGAATTATCCCACAAAGCTAAAGCAATTATTTCTTCTTTCTTTAAAAAACTCTCCAGAGAAAGAGACGCCACTGGTACTTCATGAGATGTTCCAGTCTTATACTTCTCATGCAAATAACTTAACCCTAATAGAATTAGGGTTACCATAGTAAACAATTTCCATTTCCATCACTTTGTTCAGTGAGCAGGGCAAACAAAGTCACCAACCAACAAGAGGCCTTGCACATGACATGCACAGCTGCTAACCAGAGAACAAATTAGATGCATATTTAGCACTGAAAAGATTCTGAATAATCTTTACACACACACACACACACACACACACACACACACACACACACGAGAGTAATCAGCTAATAATACCGAAGCTAATCTTGAGGATGTTTGTTAGGAGTTGTTCCCATTCATAATGTTTAACATTGTCACCTTTGTCTCAGGAAATATTCCCTGCTTTTAAAATACAGTTCTTTACCTACCTGTTCTTGTAACAAAAATCCAGGCCTCACTGGAAGGACGCAGTGCCTATCAACCCTGTTCTGCATAAAAGGAGTTTCATCCCAATACACATTCCTTCACAGAAGTCACTCACCCTTATGCAACTGCAAAGATTAAGATATGTTTTAACACATCTGAAGAAAAGGGCTGGCTTAGCCAAGGCCATTGCTTCTGCCTGACGTATGACCAACAATTGTTGGTGCACTGCATGCTACTAGGACTGCCATTCCCTTATTCTCCAGACTTCTGGGGCAGCTGCCACCTCCTCTACCAATTGTGTTTCTCCTGACCAATTTTTTTTTAACATCTTTATTAGAGTATAATTGCCTTACAATGGTGTGTTAGTTGCTGCTTTATAACAAAGTGAACCAGTTATACATATACATATGTTCCCATCTCTCTTCCCTCTTGAGTCTCCCTCCCTCCAACCCTCCCTATCCCACCCCTCTAGGTAGTCACAAACCACCTAGCTGATCTCCCTGTGCTATGCGGCTGCTTCCCACGAGCTATCTATTTTACGTTTGGTAGTGTATATATGTCCATGCCACTCTCTCACTTTGTCACATCTTACCCTTCCCCCTCCGCATATCCTCAAGTCCATGCTCTAGTAGGTCTGTGTCTTTATTCCTGTCTTACCCCTAGGTTCTTCATGACCTTTTTTTTTTCTTTCTTAGTTTCCATATATATGTGTTAGCATACGGTATTTATTTTTCTCTTTCTGACTTACTTCACTCTGTGTGACAGACTCTAGGTCCATCCATCTCACTACAAATAACTCAATTTCGTTTATTTTTATTGTGAGTAATATTCCATTGTATATATGTGCCACATCTTCTTTATCCATTCATCTGTTGATGGGCACTTAGGTTGCTTCCATGTCCTGGTTATTGTAAATAGAGCTGCAATGAACATTTTGGTACATGACACTTTTTGAATTATGGTTTTCTCAGGGTATATGCCCAGTAGTGGGATTGCTGGGTCATATGGTAGTTCTATTTGTAGTTTTTTAAGGAACCTCCGTACTGTTCTCCATAGTGGCTGTACCAATTCACATTCCCACCAACAGTGCAAGAGTGTTCCTTTTCTCCACACTCTCTCCAGCATTTATTGTTTCTAGATTTTTTGATGATGGCCATTCTGACCAGTGTGAGATGATATCTCATTGTAGTTTTGATTTGCATTTCTCTAATGATTAATGATGTTGAGTATTCTTTCATGTGTTTGTTGGCAATCTGTATATCTTCTTTGGAGAAATGTCTATTTATGTCTTCTGCCCATTTTTGGATTGGGTTTTTGGTTTTTGTTATTGAACTGCATGAGCTGCTTGTAAATTTTGGAGATTAGTCCTTTGTCAGTTGCTTCATTTGAAAATATTTTCTCCCATTCTGAGGGTTGTCTTTTGGTCTTGTTTATGGTTTCCTTTGCTGTGCAAAAGCTTTTCATCCTCAATGGTGAAAAACTGAAACCATTTCCAATAAGATCAGGAAAAAGACAAGGTTGCCCACTCTCACCACTATTATTCAACATAGTTTTGGAAGTTCTAGCCACAGCAATCAGAGAAGAAAAACACATAAAAGGAATCCAAATAGGAAAAAGAAGAAGTAAAGCTGTCACTGTTTGCAGATGACATGATACTATACATAGAGAATCCTAAAGATGTTACCAGAAAACTACTAGAGCTAATCAATGAATTTGGTAAAGTAGCAGGATGCAAAATTAATGCACAGAAATCTCTGGCATTCTTATACACTAATGATGAACAATCTGAAAGTGAAATTAAGAAAACACTCCCATTTACCACTGCAACAAAAAGAATAAAATATCTAGGAATACACCTACCTAAGGAGACAAAAGACCTGTATGCAGAAAATTATAAGACACTGATGAAAGAAATTAAAGATGATACAAATAGATGGAGAGATATACCGTGTTCTTGGATTGGAAGACTCAACATTTTGAAAATGACTCTACTACCCAAAGCAATCTACAGATTCAATGCAATCCCTATCAAACTACCACTGGCATTTTTCACAGAACTAGAACAAAAAATTTCACAATTTGTATGGAAACACAAAAGACCTCTAATAGCCAAAGCAATCTTGAGAATGAAAAATGGAGCTGGAGGAATCAGGCTCCCTGACTTCAGACTATACTACAAAGCTACAGTAATCAACACAGTATGGTACTGCCACAAAAACAGACAGATAGATCAATGGAACAGGATAGAAAGCCCAGAGATAAACCCTCGCACATATGGTCACCTTATCTTTGGTAAAGGAGACAGGAATGTACAGTGGAGAATGGACAGCCTCTTCAATAAGTGGTGCTGGGAAAACTGGACAGGTACATGTAAAAGCATGAGATTGATCATTCCCTAACACCATACACAAAAATAAGCTCAAAATGGATTAAAGACCTAAATGTAAGGGCAGAAACTACCAAACTCTTAGAGGAAAACATAGGCAGAACACTCTATGACATAAATCACAGCAAGATCCTTTTTGACCCACCTCCTAGAGAAATGCAAATAGAAACAAAAATAAACAAATGGGACCTAATGAAACTTCAAAACTTTTGCACAGCAAAGGCTGACCAATGTATTTTAAGAGGGTTAACATCACCACAACTGCTCCAGAGCTCCTCCAGCTAGAATTTTGTTCTTTACTAGGGTGTTTTTGTTTGGTTTTAAACTGCCAGATGGAAGCTTTTCCTCTCAGAACTGCTTTTCAACACATCAGTCTGAGGCAGAGCAGCAACTCAGTTGACACATAGTCTTCACAAAATAGCCCTATGAATCATACATAGGTTCAGTTTCTTCTATTGAGCATATAGACCCAAGAGACTCTCACAAATTGTGGGAGAACATTTTAAAAGGGTGTACTGTGTCAATCCCAATCTCCCAATTCATCCCACCCTCCTTCCCCTCTTGGTAACCATAAATTTGTTTCCTACATCTGTAATATATAAAATAGATAACTCATGAGAACCTACTGTATAGCACATGGAACTCTACTTAGTGCTCTGTGGTGACCTAAATGGGAAGGAGATATTAAAAAGAGTGGCTATATGTATATGTATAACTGATTCACTTTGCTGTACAGAAGAAACTAATACAACATTGTAAAGCAACTATACTCCATTAAAAATTAATTTTTTAAAAGGATTATACTGTGCATACTTGCTTAAATGCTCTCCTCTTCGTAATGTCCCCATATTGGGACCTGTGGCTATGAATCTCAGTTAGGCCAAGGGCTGCCATTGGGCCTTGTACTGCCTCTACTATTCTAATAAATGTCTGTACTCCAAGACAGAGGAGTCCTAATCTGGCTATATACCAGAAACTGCAGGAAATTGTTAAAATGTATATTTCCAGGTCTTACCCCAGTCCTTCTTAATCAGAATACTCATCTTAAAAAAAAACTACCTGGGTTAGAGTTTAGAGTGACATAAGCAAGATGTGAGACTAGGCAGTTCCAGGCCCTCATTCTCCTATAGAAATATTTTTTAAAAACACAACTAGATACTGACTAAAATAACTTTATAGGAGCTCTAAAAAATCATTCAAAGATTTACAGTAACCAAGTGAATGTCCAATCAAGAAAAAGCCACATTCAAATTGGTGAGAAATTTTGTAACATTTTTACTTGTGCTTGTCCACTCCCTCCCTGGAGATGGTTCCAAATCCCTTTCCCAGAACTGGAGAATACAGAGTTGACCAACTTTTGAAACTTTGTAACCTGTCTGTGGGCTGCCTGAGAGATTGGCCTCTGTGTAACCTAACTCAAATCTCAGGATAGGAAAAGCCACAGGAAGAAGCAGGCACAGCTGCAAATGTCAACTAATGGCTGCATGGATAAACAAAATGTTGTATATACATATAAGGGAATATTATTCAGCCTTGAGAAAGTAGGGAATTCTGACATATGCTACATCATGGATGAATCTTAAAGACATTATGCTAAATGAAATAAACCAGTTACATAAGGACAAACAAAGTATGATTTCACTTACATGAGGTACTTAGAGTAGTCAAATTTAGAGAAAGAGAGTAAAATGGTGGTTTCCAGGGGCTGGGAGGAGAAGGAAATGTGGAGTTATTGTTTAACGGGTACAGAATTTCCAGTCTAGGGAGATGAGAAAAGCTCTGGAAATGAATTGTGGTAATGCTTTCACAACAATGTGAATGTATTTAATGCTACTAAACTATGCACTTAAAATGGTTTTAAAATGGTAAACAAACTCCCCGGATGACTCTGAAACAGTCAGATGTTTAGGAATCACTGCTCTAAAGTTACCCCTCTTAAATCGCCTCTCCTCGGAAACTTAAGTGCAAAATGGAAGATCGTGAAGAGTGGCAGGAGAAGGTTAGTAGGGAAATGTGAAAGAAAGACCTCTTTTGCCACCAAAGACTCAAATGAATGCCTGCTGCTTAAGAGCCACGTGGTATTCTAAAAGTCACTGGTGAGAAGGTTATCTCAGCTGGAATGAAAGTTGACATTTTGTGTCTTGTAGCACTAGTCACATCTGACAGATGCCTTTCTGGATTTCCCAATGAAAGCTATTTGCTATTTCCAACCCTACGGATCCTGGTTCTGCCCTGAAGCATTCTCTGAAAAGGTAATGTATGGCTTGGATCCAAAATTGTCTACTAAGCACTTTGAAAGCCAAGCAGTGATTTCTCTGCCAGTTGCAAAGTATTTTCAATAATGTTAAATAGCCTCCTTTTCAAATCACTCTTAACTTACATAAACTAGAAAAGCTTTTCCTCTAATCAGCAAATTTCACGTCAAATAGATTAGCAAAGACCTGACACAATATAAAACAATGTGAAGACAAAATTAGTTTTTTCCAATCACTGCCCCAAGCATTCTGTCTAATTTAAATAATTTATTAATAAGTTTACCTAGTACCAAGAGCTATCCCTAGACAAAACTGTAAAGTAGTCATAAATGTAATTTTATTTCTTCCTCGTCTCATTTTCTGGTTGTTTCCTCCTTTTCAAGTCCCCCAACTCCACATGCTGCATTAGAACCTACTATTTAGAACGTCATATCTTCACAACTGGCAAAACTATTTCGTGTTACCAGATACTCAGGAGCAGTATATAAAACGAGTATTTGAAAAGAGGATTCTCTGGACATTTTAATTAATTAAGAGGAATGATTTACTAATGGTTGAATTTTAGGTACCCCAAGAAGTCACTAGGAAGGGAGAGAGTTAAGGGATGAGAAACATTTTGTCAGTATTTTTCAAGTCACACCAAGCAGCCTAACTATAACATGGCCCCACTATCATTTTCTTTAACCACAATTTTACTTATCTCACACTCATTTAAGATGAGCAATCCTCTAATCAAGTTCTTACACGTTTTGCTAATTAGAAGTCTTTATTGGCCAAAAAAGAAAAAAAAATCCCAAACTCCTTTTACTGCTTGGCTCACAGGGGAAAAGAAACATGTTTTTATCTCCTCTCCCATTTATTCTTTTAAATCTCATCTCCTAGGCAGGGAGCATTCTATCCTTTTTCAAGGTAGCCAAGAGGCAGATGGATGAACTAAACGAGTCTTTGAGTCTCATCAGAACTCTATGTAACACTACATCATATTTTGGAATACTATGGAATTTTTCTAGGCCACTAAAAAGAACCACAGGTTTAATTTATAACATAAGACAACCTGATCAAAATATGACACCTGTGATGGCAACAGATTTAGTGAAAATGCAGTTAGGGCACACAATTGAACCACATGCAAATGCTCATTTCCTTTGACAGAAATTTTATTTGTGTCAATAAAAAGCAAAGAACTTGTTTAGTTCAGAACCTTTTTATATCATTGAATATATATTTTAACTGCTGCTAGAACACTCAATATTTTTCCAATAAATCACTTTATTAATATACTTTCACTCTTGTTTAATTGAGGTGTAATTTGTATACAACATTATATTAGTTTTAGGTACACAACATTATGATTCAATATTAGTATACATTGTGAAATGATCACCACAACAAATCTAGTTAACATCAGTCACCATACATAGTTCCAAATTGTTTTCTCATGATGAGAACTTTTAAGATCTATTCCCTTAGCAACTTTCAAATGTGCAATACAGTATTATTAACTACAGTCACCATGTTGTACACTACATCCCCATGACTTATTTATTTTATAACAGGAAATTCGTACCTTTTGACTCCCTTCACTCATTTGGCTAACCCCACCCCCTACTTCTGACAATCACCAATATGTATTCTGTATCTACAAGCTGTTTTGTTTTTTTTTTTTGCTTTTTTGTTTTTGATTCCACATGTGAGATCACAAAGTATTTGTCTTTTCCTGTCTGAGTTATTTCACTTAGCACAATGCCCTCAAGATCCATCTATGTTGTCACAAATAGTAAGATTTCATTCTCTTTTTTGGGGGGGGGGATAATATGTATATCTCACATTTTCTTTATCCATTCATTCGTTGATGGACACACATTGTTTTCATATCTTGGCTATTGTAAATAATGCTGCAATGAACATGGGGATAAATATATCTCTTCAAATTAGTGTTTTCATTTCCTTTGGATAAATACCTAGAAGTGGAATTGCTGGATCAATGGTAGTTCAAACATTCATACTGTTTTCCATAGTGGCTGCACCAATTTACATTCCCACCAACAGTGCACGAGGGTTCCACATCCTTGTCAACACTTGTTATTTAACGTCTGTTTGATAATAGCCACCTTAACAGGTGTGAGGTAATATCTCATTGTGGTTTTGATTTGCATTTCCCTGATGATTAGTGATGTTGAGTATCTTTTCATGTACCTGTTGACCATCTGTATGTCTTTTTTGGAAAAAATGTCTATTTAGATCCTCTGCCCATTTTTTAATCAGATTGTTTGTTTTTTTGCCATTGAGTTGTATGAATTCTTTATATTTTTTGGAGATTAACCCCTTATCAGATATACAATTTGCAAAAGTTTTCTCCCATTCAGTAGGTTATCTTTTCGCTTTGTTGATGGCTTTCTATTTATTTTCTTTATGTAACTCTGGATCTCATTTGATGCCAAGCTAGCTAAGTGACAGGGGGAAAATGTCGTGAAAGACAACTAATCACACTGCCCCAACCCCACAGGGTGAAAACTGCCTTACAATGCCTTTAAAATACCATAGCCTAACCCTTTCTTCTTGCAATTTTATTATTTTATTTTTGTCTGGGATACTGTGTAATGGTTCCTCCCAAAAACAGTTTGTTATTTGACCAGTGCCAGTCCAGCAAAATGAGAAAAATAAGGACAATATATTGAGTTTTTCATAATGCTAATCATATTACATTATTTAATAGGCTGTCTTTTATTCTAAAATTGTGTCATTTTCATGCATGTGAAATGACAATAAAAGTGAATTATAATTGTAATTATCTTAATAAGCAAAATTAAAAGCTGGCAACCTTTTGTTGGTCACTATAATTTGGGGGGAGGGGCATGGATTTTACTGGCCCATGAAATCCCAGAATCTCAAAACCATTTCAGAAAATTACATTCATTCACATGGTTCTAGATAATATGATTTTTTCTTTCCCTTTGGATCCCTGGAGATAATTATATTTTTATTAGTGATTTATTTATGTCCCAATAAATGTTTTCTTATAGTTTTTGACCCACCCAGACTCTCACCCTTAAGTTCCACTTTTTATTTAAATTTTTCTATGATGTTTAGTAAAAACTCCAAATCTCTTCCAATCATTTAAAATTCCAAATCTCTTGCAATCATTGTACAACTGGGTTTTTTCTTAAAAATACTTGTAGAGGGCTTCCCTGGTGGCGCAGTGGTTGAGAATCTGCCTGCCAATGCGGGGGACACGGGTTCGAGCCCTGATCTGGGAAGATCCCACATGCCGCGGAGCAACTAGGCCCGTGAGCCACAACTACTGAGCCTGCGCGTCTGGAGCTTGTGCTCCGCAGCGAGAGGCCGCGACAGTGAGAGGCCCGCGCACCGCGATGAAGAGTGGCCCCCGCTCGCCGCAACTAGAGAAAGCCCACGCACAGAAACGATGACCCAACACAGCCATAAATAAATAAGTAAATAAATAAATAAATAAAATTTTCAAAAAATACTTGTAGAAAAACAGTATTTCAAAATAATTCCAAATACACTAAGTCACTAGGTGGTGCTAGTGACTTAGTGACTTTCTAACAAAATCGTTTTACCCTTAAATTTATAAATACTACAAAATGGGGGGAAAATTGGATGAGTCACAACTTGAACAAATGTCCAAAGTTTTAAGATTTTAAAAAGCCTTAAAGTTAAACTACTAAATTAATTGGTTAGAACATCAACATTTATTACTTGGGCTACAAAAAAGTAGCATATCAAATCTCTTTTCTCTGAATTCAGTGCCATTTTGAACCTGAAAATGTCATGAAAATACTTTTAGATAAAATATGGATCTAAATGTAAATTCCTGACTATTTTTATAGAGAAAAGAGCTCTTAGAATATTGCTAAGGTAACTCTCGGAAGGGTCTTTGTGGCATGTTGAAAAGTGTACATTCAAATCATTAGCGTGCTCTGAATAGAAGAAATAATACGTACGAGTCACAAGCATTTGCAGTTTAGTGTGACCACTGAGAAATAATCAAGCTACTTTTTTCTTCATGTGAAATGGCTAACAAAAATGTAACTTCCGTTTATTGTTATTCTTAGGAATAACCCGTTTAAAATTGTGAAATTTCCATGGAAATACACCACATAAAAAAGAAACTCCTTTGGGATTCATAATGCATTAAATTTGTGTGATAATATGATAATAGCAATGGCTATTACCATTTGGTGATTGTGCTTCTGAAAATATTTTTGGCTGAGATATATTATAATGGAGTCATAAGTTACAAGTAATCTCATTCTTTCCATTTCTTTTTTATTCACTTTCTTGGAAACTGGATTTCCCAATGCATTTCTAAAATTAAACACATATGGTCCTGGGGAGTTTGAGCTTGTCTAGGCTAGGAGGGAGATGAAGAGACATGAAATAGCTCATTATTTTCTTCCAGCGTTTTTCAACATTTAAATGTTGAACTGTTTTTGTCCCCCCTAGGGAGAACTAAACTAATGTGTCTCCATGGAAGTAGTAGAATGTTAATCATGTCAAAACTATTTAGTGAAGTTTTAAAAAACAAAGTTTTAAACATGTTTTAAACTTTTAAAACGATCATAGTCTGTCAAAATCCCATTCACGTCTCAATAAGGTACACTTATGGAAACTATTATAAGTTGATTCTTGCCTGCCTACAAATATTATACTCGAGAGGAAAAAAAATGAAGGAATACATTTACACAAGTTTATTAAAATGAACTAGTTAATCCTCTGCCAAAAACCAGTTGCTTCACTGAATTTGTTTTTTTTTAAGCAAGCAAGTTTAAACAGTCGAAAAAATCAAGATTCTATAGTCTATCTTGATTTGTGAAAAATCACGAAAGCATTTTCCACGTAATAAATAGAGCCATTAGGACATAATTTTTCAGTACCCTTGGGACCTTAAGACTTTACATTGGCAAAGTGAAACGTTCAAATTTATAAAACTTGGGAGAATGCCATCTTTTCTTCCTAAGCATTTTGGACTATTTGCAAAATGAAAACTCTGTTCTCAAGACACTTTTGTAAATAATCCACCGAGCCCATATGGAAAGCATCATGAATTTGGAGGTGTTGCATATAATTTATTTTAATTCACCATTACAGAAACCACCATAATGATTTAATTAGAAAACAGGGGTTTTTTTGTCTTGTGTTCTTCTAACTGCTTTACCTGAAACCCCTAGTTCCAGACTAATTCTTGAAATTGCCCTGAATTGTAATATGCAATGGAGTGAATTAAGTGTACAATTCCTCCTGTTACTAGAAAATGTATACAGTTTTATGTGAGAATTCTATCAGAATGGAAAGTTCTAATTTTTTTCTAACTTGCAAAACTGACTATTGTGTTTAAAGTAGTAAAGCCTCATTTATTTCACATTATTATCTGTTTATTCTCTGAAAGTCCACGTTGGAAATATAACGCAGAGGGAATAAGAATTAAACTAAATGCTGTCATATGGAGCTCAGCACAGACACTATACCATTACTGTTAGGCGGTATGACTATGAAAATTTCAAGACCTCAATATATAAAATGACTTAAAATATTAAGAATAACAATAGTAAGAATTTACATTCCTAGCCCTGTGAATTTTAAGCAGGAGCAAAATAGCCAAATGTCATGCTGTTGTGTTTTTTTATTTTTATTTTTTTGGCGGTACACAGGCTTCTCACTGTTGTGGCCTCTCCCGTTGCGGAGCACAGGCTCCGGATGCGCAGGCTCAGCGGCCATGGCTCACGGGCCCAGCCGCTCTGCAGCATGTGGGATCTTCCCGGACCGGGGCATGAACCCGTGTCCCCTACATCGGCAGGCGGACTCTCAACCACTGCGCCACCAGGGAAGCCCCATGCTGTTGTTTTAATATGGCTGTCACCCAGGAAGCACATTCCCATTCTATACTATCATCACATTATTAATATGAAAATATAGTTGAAAAGAGGAGGGAGAGAATGATTTAGAAAAAAACATGTTTTTACTTGGACTCATTTTGATAAGTCATTCCATTTAATATAGCACCTTAAACGCATGTATTTAATTTAATGTATGTATATAGATAATCATGGTTTAAAGGGGGCAATGGTCCTTTATTAAAGAATGGGAGGGGGCTTCCCTGGTGGCGCAGTGGTTGAGAGTCTGCCTGCCGATGCAGGGGACACGGGTTCGTGCCCCGGTCCGGGAAGATCCCACATGCCGCGGAGCGGCTGGGCCCGTGAGCCATGGTCACTGAGCCTGTGCGTCCGGAGCCTGTGCTCCACTACAGGAAAGGCCACAACAGTGAGAGGCCCGCGTACCGCAAAAAAAAAAAAAAAAAAAAAAAAAGAATGGGAGGGAGGGGATGGATATTTTTGAGCACTTATTGTGAACCAGTTTCTTTGCTAGGTGCTTTATATCTATTATCTCACTTATAGATATCTATGGTTGTTATTAGTGGAAAACAATACCCTGAAAGAGTTTAAGAAAATTGATTTTTATGTTCCTGTTTTAAACAAAAACCTCAGATACTAGTAGGATATAGGACAAATGGATTTATGTAATAGGGTAGAACAAATTTGACTCCATATTGGATCTGTTTATTTTTCTTTAACCTTTGTATTTGATTGCTTTCACTACAGGTTAAGAATAATGCCTATAGCCTGAAATATATAGGATAGCCCTTTCTCAAGGCTCTGACCTTTAAAGGTATAACACTTTTCCATTCATATAGAGATAAAAAGTTGCAGAACAGAGAATAACATTTGTCTTGGAGGTTTATAGAAACATTGTGACTGGACCTATGTGGACAGCTGCTAGAACAAAGTATTCCAGCACCAAGAAGTTTGCAGCAACCAACCACACCCCCTCCCTTTTTAATATAAAATAAGCTTGAGTTCTAACTTGGGTAAAATGGTTCTTTGGGACACTAGTCCACCATCTTCTCCGTCTTTCTGTATAAAGTCACTTTTCCTTGCCCCAACAACTTGTCTCTCAATTTATTGGCCTGCCCTGCCTCAAGCAGTAAGAGCCTGGACTCTTAACATTTACATTGATACTAGTGTATCAAAGTAGCTAATTTGGAGTTTAAAATAGCTATAGTTTAAGATCAGAAAATAATCCCCTTGGTGAATAATATGTTTTATATGTGTCAAATCTGAAAGATAAATCCTACCTGCCTAGGACTTTGAAGAGGTAGGCATACCGAGTTCAAATGGGATACATTCTAAGAAATTAACCATTTACATATAAGTAACTGTTCTCTATGGAAAAAAAATATTTGTATCAACCAGTATTATAAAACCCTATGACAACACTGAAGTATACAGCCCTGTCCCTGCTTAATGGAACATAAAATTGAGTTTAAACAAAGAAAACAGTGTTAAATAGAACTATATCACAATTCCTTTAGTGCAACTGCTGTTGAGTTGGATTTAATAAGTGAAGGGGAAAGGGAGAAATAATAATATATTATTTTCTTTTTGATCTAAAGGGAGCATATACAGAAGGGCCATTTTTTTTCTTTTCTTTTTTTTTTCCTCAATTTTACTGACTTACACCTATACTAAGTGAAAACTTGACCATTCACCCTGTAGTCTTCAAAGGATTCTGAGCATCTCCAAGATGTGCCCCAGTGACATGTGTGTGGCCCAATTGAAGAACTCTTGGAAAATATATGAGAATACAATGTTAACCTATATATTAATACAAAATATTAATGGATTACCCTTCATTGTGTCATAAATATTATTGCCTCATCTTTTCCATACCTCACTAGTTAGCTCAGCTAGCAAGAATGGAAAATAGAATTATGAATTCTTCCTAGACAATTCTATAATTCATAATTATCCTCTTTTTGTTGTTGTTGTTTTTGCGGTACGTGGGCCTCTCATTGTTGTGGCCTCTCCTGTTGTGGAGCACAGGCTCCAGATGCACAGGCTCAGCGGCCATGGCTCACGGGCCCAGCCGCTCCACGGCATGTGGGATCCTCCCGGACCGGGGCATCGGCAGGCAGACTCTCAATCACTGCGCTACCAAGGAAGCCCTATCCTCTCTATTTTTGATAGCTAATTTTTCTAGGAGGAATTTGTCATTTTTTTTACACCTTTATTGAAGTATCATTGCTTTACAATGGTGTGTTAGTTTCTGCTTTATAACAAAGTGCACCAGTTATACAGATAAATATGTTCCCATATCTCTTCCCTCTTGTGTCTCCCCCCCTCCCACTCTCCCTATCCCACCCCTCTAGGTGGTCACAAACCACCAAGCTGATCTCCCTGTGCTATGCGGCTGCTTCCCACTAGCTATCTATTTTATGTTTGGTAGTGTATATATGTCCATGCCACTCTCTCACTTTGTCACAGCTTACCCTTCCCCCTCTGCATATCCTCAAGTCCATGCTCTAGTAGGTCTGCATCTTTATTCCTGTCTTACCCCTAGGTTCTTCATGACATTTTATTTTTCTTAAATTCCATATATATGTTAGCATACGGTATTTGTCTTTCTCTTTCTGACTTACTTCACTCTGTATGACAGACTCTAGGTCCATCTACCTCAGTACAAATAACTCAATTTCATTTCTTTTTATGGCTGAGTAATATTCCATTGTATATATATGCCACATCCTCTTTATCCATTCATCTGATGATGGACACTTAGGTTGTTTCCATCTCCTGGCTATTGTAAATAGAGCTGCAATGAACATTTTGGTATATGACTCTTTTTGAATTATGGTTTTCTCAGGGTATATGCCCAGTAGTGGGATTGCTGGGTCATATGGTAGTTCTATTTGTAGTTTTTTAAGGAACCTCCATACTGTTCTCCATAGTGGCTGTACCAATTCACATTCCCACCAGCAGTGCAAGAGTGTTCCCTTTTCTCCACACCCTCTCCAGCATTTATTGTTTCTAGATTTTTTGATGATGGCCATTCTGACTGCTGTGAGATGATATCTCATTGTAGTTTCGATTTGCATTTCTCTAATGATTAATGATGTTGAGCATTCTTTCATGTGTTTGTTGGCAGTCTGTATATCTTCTTTGCAGAAGGGCCATTTTAATGTAGTTTGTCACTTTAAGCTAGTTCAGTCAAAATGGTACCAAAAAATTAACATAATCAAAATGTCATTTTAGTCTTGGTGTTCTTATGCACACATGGGCATACAGTTAAACACAGATGGAGATGACAAGGAACATTCTCATGTATTAAAATCACCATTTAGATGCCACTTTAATTATGAAATTATGTCTCATCCTTTGTTAAACTTAAGCCAGTAAGCCCTAAGCTCATTGTTTATTGGACTAAAAGTGACACTGGGTTGGGCCTCTCAATTTGAAGTTAAAGTAACAAATGAAGTATGTAATTATTGTGACTGATAACCTGGTTGATGCCCAGGATATGAGTTTTACTAGAAAAGTCAGGGCTGGCCCAGTATGTGTTGGTCATAGACCTAAAAAATAATTAATGGTGGGTGCCTTTGACAGAAAATTTTGTTGATTGCAAAATCAACATTTATAACACCCTCTTATTTATGTGAATTTTTGGCTCTGTCCTGGAGCAGGAAGGACAGCAATGAGATGTTCCAGAACGTGGGAGGGAAATGGGAAGCCAAAACCAATTGGTTTTGTGTCATAAGGCATGTGTCATTTCAGGATTCTGTGGACTATAAGTTATTCAAGAGCAAAGGCCATTCTTAATTTGTCGTCTGTAACCCCACATTGCCTCAGGTGCAATAAACATATATTGATGATGATAATATTGTCTCTGAAGGGTTAAGATGACCTGAAACACAATGAGAAGCAGATGGATGATCACAAACTTTGAGAGAATGGAAAATAACCCCTTTACTGAGTCAATTGACCTACTATTGAAATATTTAAGTGCTATGTGTCATTCAAGACTGCTGCCCTCTAGGAGTCAGCCTGCTCAAATAATAATACACATTACACAAATCCAATAAAACATTTATTCCAGTTCCTTAAACAGATTATCTCTTATTAGGCAGTATCTTAGGTATAAAAAATTGAAGTGTATTATCAGAGCAGCGGGAATTCTTAGAAAGATTTCAGGGAAACAAAACTCTATATATTCTACCCGTTTAGTAAGGGAATATCAATATTGTATTTATTTTCAATAAATAGTGACTATCCTAGCAATAATAATGTTCCAGAAACTACTCCTCATGCTGTACAGTGAGATCAAACATAGGCAAATGGAACAAATGACAAGACAGTAGGTTCTATTTCCCCTCCTCAAACATTTAATCATCAATGATGTGAATCCAGTTCATGTCTGGCCATTGAGCAGAGGCAATGCAGTAATTTTCCAGAGAAGTCTCATCAGAAAAAGTCAAATTGAATCCAAGTTTTCCAAGATTTCAATTCTTTTTGAAGATGACCAATTCCCATTATAAAAACATCTACCTTAGGGATTGTACAAGATGTTAATAGATTATGTTGTTACTCTATTATGTGGTTTGAAAATTAATCTAAGAGAATAATCAAAGAGGCTGGATTAATAGAAAAATAGAAAAGTAACATTTAGAAATCAAGGAAAGCTCACTGGAGCAAACTTTTATGTAGATGGGAAACAGAAAGATATCAAGAGGAAAGAATAGCTACAAGAGAGAATGCATTACTTGGAAAGTAAGTAGGACCTGGGTAGAAGGGAAGTCTTATGGTATTGGGGTATTGTGGGAATCATAATTGTGTGGTTAAGGAAATGTATGATCTTTGTTTATAGTGAAGTAGTAGAGATTTTTAAAAGTCATTGCCATAGAAAAAATAATATTCTAAGGTGCCAGTATACTATGAAATAATCAGTTATACACAACTTTTTCTAAAGCTGATCTTAGGAAACATCTCATAAATTGAAACAACTTTTATGCAAAGGAAATTGCAGGGAAATAAATGTTTCATTCTTCCAAATCTACAGAAGACCATGTTCTATTCTTTATATCTGAGGAAGTGTGTTTATCCTTTCCAGGCTTTTTCACTTATGCCCTTGATCACATTTCATCTCAACATCTCTGAAGCCTTGCTCCATCAATTGCCTTCTCTCTGTCTGTGATCTTTTATTTCATCTTTTCTACCCCTTCCTTTCTCTTAACCCACATGCATGCTTTGGTTTCCTCACCCTCAAATTAAAACAGGCAAACAAATACATTCTTGTCTTGATCTGCTGACTTCTTTGAGCTCTATTTCTCTTCCTCTGTCCCATAATTAAACTTCTCAATAATCTACACTTACCGTTTTGCAATTTGGCTACCATCCCACTTCATTTTACTTCCACTTCTTTCTTGTAACTGAAACTGCATTCTAAGCAGGGGCTCCTAAGATGATATTCACCCACAAGAATTCAGGGTTCTCAGAACTTGCATCAGAAAAAATTAAATTTTGATTTTCACTAACCTCTAACTGAAAATTGACATGTGCCTCTATTATGAATATAGGTAGAAAATCACAGTAGGATTAGTAGTACCTGTGAGTCTGTCACCAACATGAGCCACAGATATTTTCATATCACATAACTGTCATTGAATATATCTTAAAATACCGTTTATACTCATCATTACTTTGGAATTAGGGTAGCTATTAGACTGTACATGATTGCAGTCTTCTTGCCTACAGATGCTTTGTCCATATAGATAGCCAACTATTGGACTATTCTGTTCCTACTGGTCATTCAGCCACCAAACACTGAAGTCACATGTTCTCACATTGGTGAGCCAAGTATATAAGTCACCTTCTGATATTCCCTATCTATAATTGATAATTGATCAACACACAGAAGGAAGTGAGCCAAAGACCACTCCAAAGTTTAGTGTTTTTATTCAAGCTAAGCAACAACAACCTTCACACTGATATGTCTTTTGGAAAATAAAACCTAATTTTAAATTGCCTGTATTTTAAGTGCATTGTCTTGTTATTCAGTCCACTGATAAATTAGACATATGTTACTGCATCACCAAATTTTAAAATATTTTGATAACTACATTTCTATATAATTGACTTCTTTTAAAAGCCTACATATTTTATTGTATGCATTTAAATACATTACTGTGAGAAGGGATCTCTAGGCCTTACCAGACTGCCAAAGGATCCATGGAACATAAAAAAGTTAAGAACCACTGCTCTGGAGGGTCACAAATAATGCTACATATAGCTTTTTCTCCTGGTCAATAATGAAAACTCTTCTTGTTCTTCTGAGATTTCAGCTAAATTGAAGAATGATGAGAATTTTTCTTATTTCTAGAAATTTTTCTTCCATAGCCTCTGACACTGTTGATCATCCCCTACAACTTGTCAATCTCTCCTCCACTCGTTCATATGATATTGCAACACCCTGATTCTCATTGTATTTCTCTAGTTGTTTCTCCTCAGTCTCTCACAGATTTCTCATTCATCATACTGTCCTTCAGTTTTGAAATCTCAGCATGATCTTTGACTTTTCTGTCTCTTGCAAAGCTAATGTCAAATCAGTATCCAAAACCTCTTCTCTCTTATTAATGATGTCTCTCATACATATCTCTTACTTCTCATTATCACTGCAACCACCTTAGTCCAGGTCCTCAGTGCCTAGTTCTAAAACTACTAGAACAGCCTCCTAACTGGTATCCTTCACTGAGTCTCTCTCCCAACCCATCCAACATAGTGTTTCCAGAATACTGTTTCCAATGTGCAGTTTGATTAGATAATTACCCCTCCTTAACTTTGCCTTCAAGGTTTCCTTCAGTGTAAAACCGGTTTGCCTTCAAGGTTTCATCGGGTTCTTTGGTGTAAGCAACAAAATTCGCCGAGGAGAAAAAAAGAAAGAAAAAATCAAATACTTATTGGAAAGAGAGAGGGTAGCTCACAGAATTGAAGGACCAACTGAAGAGAATCAGACTTAGAAGTAACATAAACTAGGAAAGATCCAGAATTTCAAGCAGAAGAAGAAAATGGACGAACCAATCAACTGTTTTTCTCTCATTATTTTACTCTGCTTAAACCCAGCCTCCAGGAGAACATTAAATGGACCTAGCTTGGTTTACATGTCCACTCCTTAGCTAGGAAGGGTAGGACACTTTGATTTAAATATCTATCAAGACTAGCCATATTAGAGGAAAATTAATTCTGACACAGAATTTCTAAAAGAGGTAAAACATGCTGGATATCCCTACACAATAAATGTCCACTACAAAGGTTCTTTTCTTATATAGCCCCAACATACTTTTCAGACATGTCTCTACTCTCATACATGCTCAATGCTCCAGCCAAACTGCTCCACTTACCTTTTCATGGGTCATTCCTAATACTTTTCTAACTTGGTAACTCTGTTCATACCATTCCTTCCCTAAGGAAGTCTTGGTCTTTCCTCTTCTTCTGTTGAAATCCTGTTCACTCTTTAAGACCTAAATCAAACATCTCTAAAGCCTGTCTGACTGAATTTAGACAAAAATCATCTCTCACTTTGTGGCCTTTGTTACTACCATTTTCTGGCAGTTATCTCATACTGCCTGTATTGTGATTCTGTTTGAACAAGTTTTACCTCCCCTACTAGCATATAAACTGTGAGGATAGAGAATCACAACATTCACCACAGGCTTTGCATACAGTAGACGGTCAATAAATACTTTGGGGGGAGGGGAGGGGCGAGGCCTTCGGGCCCCACGGCTGAGGCGATGGCGGCGGCAGCGGGCCTCGGGCCTCGGGGTCTCAGGCCTCTGGGTCTCGGGCGCAGAGGAGGTAAGTGTCGTCGGCTGCTGCCCGACAGGACCCGAGGTAACGCCTCGGTCCCTGCGACCAAAGGAGGCGGCGGGGCAGGGGGCGCCAGGGCCCGGGCCCGGCCGAGGGTCGGGGACGCTGGGCCGCGTCGGGGACCCGGCGCCACGGGCTGGCTGAGGCGGCCTGGGTTCCCTGGACGAGCCAGAGCTGGGTTTCTCCCCGTCACACCCCGAACCCCACTCCTGACGGGGGCCTGTGCTGCCCGAACGAGCCTGGCTCCCCTCCCTCTCAAGACCCTGACGACAGCCTGTCGTGACGTGTCGCACATTCTGACGTTTCCCTTGGCGGCCGCCCCGCCCGCCGCCGGAGGAGCGCTGGGAATGAGGGCCGCCGGGTGGAGGCGCGGAGCTGGGAGACGCTAATTGCGCCTGCCTTGCTAACACCTGGGCGCTGTCCTCCCGGCACAGCCACAGGCTCACCTTCGCGGGGCGCCTGGAGGACAAAAGAGGGAGAGAAGAAGTGAGGCCGTGATAGACTCACAGCCTGTACAAGGTTTATTTGCAGGCCCACAGCGAATCCTAGATCAGCCTTCTTCGGTGAACTGTCAGACTGTGGCCTCACCCTGACGTTGTTGAGAATTGGTTTGAGAACTGGAAAAGGAATATGAATCAGGCCCACAATTTCCTCCCCAAGCGTCTTAAGTCATTACCCACTGTTACTGTTACCTGCTAAGCAGACAGCCATTTTTAAGTAAATGTGAGTGAAACTGGTTTTAAGAGAAGAGGAACCTTTCAAAGTGACTATGGCCTTCTAATATAACATTAATTCATTTTTGCAGCATGTTTGAATTGGCCTTTGTTCTATCTTTTTTTTTTTTTTTTTTTTTTTTTTGCGGTATGCAGGCCTTTCACTGTTGTGGCCTCTCCCTTTGCAGAGCACAGGCTCCGGACGCGCAGGCTCAACGGCCATGGCTCACGGGCCCAGCCGCTCCGCGGCATGTGGGATCTTCCAGGACCGGGACACAAACCCGTGTCCCCTGCATCGGCAGGCGGACTCCCAACCACTGTGCCACCAGGGAAGCCCTGTTCTATCATTTTTTAGTCTATGATAATAGAGAAGTTCTGGAAGTAAAAGTTGATGTGGCTGGTTAATTGATCAGGATGTAATGTAATGTACACTGGCTGTTTTTAATCAAGTGAATACAATTTTGATTGTCTTTACATTTGTGTGTGTGTAACAAGAGATTTTGTATGGACAGAAAGCACACATTAAGCCTTTTAAATATACTTATGTTTTATCAATCTAAAAAAGAATAGTTTTGTAAAGAACAAATGAATGTGAGTG
Source organism: Aethalodelphis obliquidens (assembly GCF_003676395.1). Taxonomy (NCBI): domain Eukaryota; kingdom Metazoa; phylum Chordata; class Mammalia; order Artiodactyla; family Delphinidae; genus Aethalodelphis; species Aethalodelphis obliquidens. The sequence continues at coordinate 31,657 of NW_020838137.1, read as the reverse complement.
AAAAAATGAAAATGAATCTGTAGTCTGGGTTCCTGGAATCTTACCAGCAAAATTATATTGTATTTAGAAATACAAAGTTGTGCCTCTGTTTTAAGTATAGAAGAGACATTTTAAAATTTGGCCAATAGATCCATGTGTTTTGTTAATCAGCACTAACATGTCTATTTGACTGATTGTATTTTTCTTAATGAATCAACTTTTGCCCCAGATTCACCAATTATTTCACTGTCATCTCCCAAAACCTAAGAGCAATTCTAAAGAACTTCAAAAACATCCTTTCATTCAGTGAGAATCTGAATCTCAAAGCTGTAGTGTTCCAAATAGTAATCACAGAAAACATGAAACTAACTCCTCACTCAAACAATTACAAATCTTTTTTTTTTTTTTTTTTTTTTTTGGTACGCTGGCCTCTCACTGTTGTGGCCTCTCCCGTTGCGGAGCATAGCCTCCGGACGCACAGGCTCAGCGGCCATGGCTCATGGGCCCAGCCGTTTCGTGGCATGTGGGATCTTCCCAGACCGGGGCACGAACCCGTGTCCCCTGCATCGGCAGGCGGACTCTCAACCACTGTGCCACCAGGGAAGCCCTACAAATCTTTTTTATAATGATATGTGGGGGTGTTTATGAGTACTCAGCAATACAAACACCACTGCAAGAATTTGTGACTTATCTGAATATAACTATTGATTTCCACCTATACCGCTCAGTCCAGAGCTGTGAATTTTAAACACCTAAGCAAATGAGTAAGGGTAAAATTAAATAATATTTTATAAAGGAGTGTCCTTCCAACTTCTAGAAATGTTTTTTCCATACTGCCTGGAATATTTTTAGGGCTCTCATACTACACAGACCATTGGAAGTTTTGCAACATCTAAGTTTCTTGATACATATGGTGTGAGTTACTATGCTTATGACTGGATATAAAGGTTACACAACAAATATCCTGTAGAAACATATTTTACAATGTTTGAATTGGATGTCTTAAGTTTTTCAGCCTTTATTTTTTCATTTAATTGGTAATAATCTTTCTATCCCTTTATCCTGATGCCTAAAAAATTTACTGTTTTAAAGGATTAACAAAGACAAGGGAGTTTGGAGCTGAATTGCAATTGGCTGTTACCAGAGCAAATTGAGAGGAACTGGGAAGTTCCCCTAATCATAGCAGGAATTATGTAGCAGTAGAAATAACACTGAAATAAACCTTTTGTAACAAAGATCATTCTCTTGAACGTCCCCAGCTGGTTAGGGTTCGTTTCAACTGAGGGGAAGCTGGCTCTGCCATTGCATTGTTCTTGTTATTACTGATAATTACTTTTATTGTGCCATGCAATATCTACATGGTATTTTATAGCTTCACACATAAAAACCAGGTCTCTTTCTACCAGTTCCTGAAGTATTACTTGGGGGAAATACTCAGGTGGGTGGAATTTTTTAAAGTAGAATTTCATGTTCATTTTTTTACGCATCTTATAGTCCTCTTGAACTTCATAGATATTTATTGTGCACTCTTAATACTCAGACGAAATATGTGACAAGACCTCCCAACAGAAATCTAACAGCTGCCCCAACATACATCTCTCTTGAGGGAACCAGTGTTTCTTCCTCCATTCTACTCATTCATTTATCTGTTTATTCATTTCTTCAAAAAGTTTCATTTGGCCTACCAAAAGAAAACAGAGGGATCTATTCTGGAAGTTTCTAGACTGCAAAATTTTTTTCAGATGACAACCAGATTTTGAGCAATATTCACTTATACTAATGCTTCTGTCAGTTGCTTTTAGATGGTGCTTAGTATTAGTGACAATTAAGAGAACTGTAAAATATTATAGCCTTTTCTATGAAGCCATCCATGATCCACAGGCTTTTCTGATATTTACATAGATAAATTAATTAAGCCCAAAGTATTCCCTTCTACTCAAGGTCAAACTAGAAATATTCCAAATAGAGATGCTGATTCAGGGAACAAAACACCTATTATGAACCCTAAACTGACCCTAGGAATGTCACCAAAAAAATGAGGAAACCCCACACATGAAAACACTTCACAATGGTTCATCACAAGATTGACATTTTTGTGGGTCAACACGGCCCTGCTTAGTATTGAAGAATAAAGACCACAGCATTACATTTTTCATGTCTGGCTTATTAGAAATGTCAAGATGCTTTTGTAGTGTGTATGTACATATCTATTATGTCAGGAACAGTCAAATTTGAAAGAACTGTATTGCTTCAAGACTCCCTTCCCCACTTTCTCTCTCTCTCTCCATAGGTAGATAGATACATATAGATATAGGTGTGTATACATATAATTTACTAGTGCATTTATTCACTGTTTCCTGGGGTTTCTCCACATATTATTCTCTTGGCATATAAAGCCTAAAATTAAATACAAATTACAAGGTTTTAGAAATCATTATTTTAATCTCCTTCATGAAGACCTCTGAATTCTCTGAAAGGATTTACATTTCCTTATAACAATTTAATGCCTCTAATTAAATCTTACAGAATAATTGTAGACTATTCCAATATATTATGTATTAAAAGTTTTTAAATTTTGGCTCATTGTGCTATTTTATTTCTGTGACATATTGCATATTATTTATAAGTTAGGGTTTTGAATCTGCAATTGGATTTGGGTGTTAAAATACAAATTTTAGCTTAATGATTTGATTTATAGTTCCCTGACCAAATTCCCCTTTGGTGTTCTGATTTAGCAGTGTCATAAGTAGAAAATCATGAATTCTCTAAAATATTATAGTGGATTTTGCATATTATTTTTGGATTAGATGACAAGGTAAAAGTTTTATAAATCCTGGGGTATTTCATAAGAAGTCACATCCACAGTTTTCTTCTTATAGTGAAATTTAAATTATTATTGGTAAAAGAAAAAGCTTTTTATTTACAATGAAGTTACTTTACTAGAACCCAATTCCCAGATTCAGTTCCCACCACAAGGTATTTGGACTAAAGATCTTAATTTCATTGCTCAGCATGTGAGTAAAACTAAGTTTTCATGAATGTCAGACACACCCAACTAAACCGGTTTTGAATTTGTACACACTTGCGTTGCTCATATTTACAAATTGCAGCATGCTCTAGTCTCTAGTACATCCATGAGTCATCAAAAATTTTTGAAAAAGACTACTAGAAATCCACCTTCTCAGCACAGATGATAATTAGAAAGGTAATTGATTTATTCAAAAGTCAGATCACTTAAAATTACATCTCATCTTTATCATCAGTTGCATTACTTCAAATATGCTTGCCTGTAAGAAATAAAATGCTTTTTTATCTCCACCTGCATGAATGGCTCTATTGTCACAAGATAATCCTTTATCCTCCAAGCATCTTCTCACAAAACACCTCCTTGTTCAGAGTTTTACCATTAAGTAGAATAACTGATTTCAACAGTAGACTTAGATGTCACCCTTAAGCCTCTGTAAAATATTTTTCATTACCTAGTTAAACTAAGCAGCCAGTTTTGACACCCAAATCTTCTAAACCACTGAGTTTGGGTTAATTCTACAAGGCATGGTGAGTACAGAAAACACTACACAGAAACAAGCAAGATGATTTGAAAAATTGTTAACACTTCACAAGTTGTTTTGCAAATGAAAATGGATTGGAGCACATTATTGAAATCATTATCCATTGATTTTTACTGAGAAAAAAGAGTACAAGATAATGGGATAAGCCTTCTCAAAGGTCTGGGCATACTCCATCCAGTCATTCATCTGTTCATTTATGCAGCCAACATATTCTGGAATAAGCCACCTCTGTGTGATTCCCTGTTCTAGGTTTTGAGAACATCCTGGTAAGAAAAACTCAACAGTTACAATGCAGTGTGGTAAATGTTATGATGGGTTTAATTATGGGGTGCTGTTGACGCATGCAAGGGGAGAATTTAACCTAGTCTTGAGAAGTCAGGAAAGGCATTTTAAAGGAAGGGACATCTAAGTTTAGATGTAAACCCAGGAGTAATGAAATGAGTTGGGTGTTTCAGATGCAGGTAGCAAGCAGTGTGTACAAAGGACTGTAAGAAATGATTTTGAAACCTAGAATTCATTATTGCCTGGGTGTTCTCCACATATTTTTAGTCTCTACTAATGCAAAAGCCCTCCTACTCTTTTCTTCTTGTGACAGAGCTCAGTTGGGTATTGTATTTTTTTAAACCTTAAGATGAAAATGCAATTGCAACAAAATGCCTGTAAATACAGAATACAGATAAAGTGTTTCAAGAGAGGGAACCAGCATTCATGGAATATGTATTCCTTCACAGGGTACCCCAATCCAATTAACTATGTGGAATAAAAAAGAGCCGGAGTGTGAGAAAAGTTGGTTAAATCAGAGAAGCTGATTTATTAGACAAGATACTAACCAGATCTTTTTTTTTTTTTTTTTTCGGTACTCGGGCCTCTCACTCTTGTGGCCTCTCCCGTTGCGGAGCACAGGCTCCGGACGCGCAGGCCCAGCGGCCATGGCTCATGGACCTAGCCACTCCGCGGCATGTGGGATCCTCCTGGACCAGGGCACGAACCTGCGTCCCCTGCATTGGCAGGTGGACCCTCAACCACTGCGCCACCAGGGAAGCCCTAATCATATCATTTTTAATGTTCTTGATGCCATTGTCTAGTACTCCATCAAACAAATTTTCAAGTGACTTATAAGATAGCCTCTCTCACTTGTCTAGATCACCTAATCATTTCCATTTTCAGCCATATTGATTGTCGAGGGGCTTCAGAATGGCTTTAGGGAAGAGGCAGAGATGAGAGAGAACTGGGGAAGCATCTGACACAAATGCATTCAGTCTTTAAATATGAGTCATTCTATAGGACGTATCTATTGAAGTATCTATAGATGTTTATATTGGAAAATAAAATATTGTTCCATTTACTATCTCCGTGATAAAAAGCATGTACTATATTTTATATGAATGATATTCATTAAATGTCAGCATCAGCTTGAGGCCCAGCCTTAGCCTGAGTAATTTCACCCCTAAGGCTTGAATCTTTCTGCCACAGAGTTTCTGTAACTCTGAGTGCCTGGAGTGAAAGCTGCATGAATGGCTCTATTGTCACAAGATAATCCTTTATCCTCCAAGCATCTTCTCACAAAACACCTCCTTGTTCATTAATAAAACACCAGCTACTTCATTTACTTACCATTAGAAAATCTTGTTCCAAACTGTTTGAAATCTCCAGGGAGGGAATTAGATGCTATCAATGGAATTCCTTTTGCCATAAAGTGGGACCATCTGGGAAGGACCTGTGGTTATTGTGAGGACACTTTAGTAGGAGACCCAAGTTTCTATATGAGTTATTTTACATTTTAGTTCATAACTTTGCATTTATATTATGGGTGTGTGCAGTTATTTTGGCCTTTACATTCCTCAAGTAATTTTAAGACAATGCTAAAAGCTGAGGCAAGTTTGAAAAAAAGAAAAAAAAAAGATACAGCTTTGGAGGAGTTGTTAGAGTAGAATGAATTTAGTTGGAATCAGTCTTACCTGTAAGTCAGACAAGTGCATTTTTTTCATTATGAGAACTTTGATGAAGAGTTTAATAACATGAACAAGTAATCAAGGTGCTGCCTCTCCACAAATTATTATAATAACATCTTCTACCATAGTTACACAGAGACATTTCCCTACACACTCAAACTGTACTGACATTATCTAATTTAAAATCTGAAAACTCCACTGACATAGTGAGCACTTAGGAGTCAATGTCAAATAACTCTTTGTGCGGCTTTCATAAAGATGGACACAGAAAGGGGAATTGAAAAAAATCCAGGAAAATAAATTTGGAGAGAAACTTCAAATCTCAAAATTGAATAGCTATGAGACAGCATATTGTGGTCTGAAGAGCATTAAATGGGAGCCATGAATTCTGGGTTAAAGTCCTGGCATTGCCACTAATCAGCTGGGTGAATTTCTGTTGGTCTCTGTCTATAAAATGACAGATTGGAATAGATTATCTCTAAGGTTCCTTCTGGATCTGATAGGCTCTGATCAATCTATTACCTTTTTTGAGAGCTTGAATTGTTCTAATTTTTCTTGAAACATCAAATGAATAGGGCTTTATTTACCACCATGTTTTATAAAGCATCAGAAGGTGTATCTGTTCTGAGAATGGGTAGTGAGGCAAAGGATAGTTTAAGGGACATTGCTTTATTCAGTTTATATAAAATACAGCATTGCAATATAATTCTTTTTTCTTTTTTGCAATATAATTCTAGGTATGTAAAATTTCCACACAGTTTTGGCTTACTTAAATCCTTTGGTATTCTAGATGTGGGTATGAAGGCAAACCTATTCATAATTTGTTAACTAAATACCATGTCTAACCCCTTCCTCCAGCAACCACTAGGGAAAGGCTGGTGTCACTTCAGATTTATGTACTACTATTAACACACACACAAACACACACAGACACACAAACACAGGCACACACACACACACACAGACACACACGAAGAAACCGCAAGCACTTTGGCACCGAGATTTGAATGATAAGGTTTCTCTTTCTCCCTCTTCTCTCCTTTCCTCCCTCTCTCCTTCCACCCCATCTTTCTCACAAGCACGGGTTTGGCGAGGGTAGAGGAAGGGTAAGCCAGCAGTTAAGTGATGGAGCAACAGAGGAGCAGTGCCCTCTAATTAGCCCTTCAGCTATCTGATTTGAGGGTGCCATTAACGATTAGAAATTGATTGTAGAAGTGTCTGCAGAAACAAAAAATTCAGTCTTTGGCAACAATTGGTAAACAATAGAAAACAGAATGAAGTATTTGGTTCTTCAAAATAGAAGCAAAATAGCACAACTTGAAATATGATCAATTATCCTCCCTAGAATATATCAAAAGAACAGCATGGTCTCAGAAAATAATGTAGTCTGATAGGAATTGGTAAATTTTTCTCTTTGTATAAGTTTAAACTTGTGTTGAATGCCTGGTGGGGAGGGGGAAAGAGTAGAGTTTTTTAGTTAAATCTCAGAAAATGTTTTGATAAAATGTTAATGATGGATTTTAAACTGAGATTTTCTAAAAAAGCCTGATTCCCACTGTTGTAAATAAAATATTGACAGGAAATCGTGAAAAAAATATATCAATAGCAGCCAGACCAATGCTTTGCATGCACTAGGCTCTCAAATATGTATTAGTCAATGTATAGATTAAATTTTAGAAGTTTATAAGTTGAAAAAAATAATTAGAGTCTAGTCTAGTTTAAATTTCCACATTTTACAAATGGAGAAACTGAGGTCCAGAGAAGTAAAGTGACTTGCCAAGATTCATGTAGCTATGAATAAGTTCATGCATTGCATTTCTTATGTGAAAGATATCAAAGGCCATATTCTATCAATATTGTTTCTAAAAGATGATTATATAATGATAGATACATGTAATTATGGAAAGTTATGAAGAGCCTTGCTACAAAAAAACCCACTAATGCAATTATATAATTACTGGGATAAGTGCTTTCTAGTGATAGTTTCTTAAAGAGAGAGAGTGAGACTGGACTGTGGTCAGCAATGTCTACTCTGAAAAAAATATTTCTCTTAAGCTAAAAATGGAAACAATAAAATTAAGCTGTATGATTCAGATATCTCTCCATTAACTGCTATGAAAACTTTACTTTGGTTAAGTAATTCAATTTTAAATCAATAACCAAAGTTTTGATTCCCAATAATAGGTGGGGAGAAAAGGACTGAAAAACTTAGCAATCACCTGACCTTTGTTTCTGAGGTCAAAGTTTATTACTAATTATTTTCATTTTTCCCAGTGTCTATCCACCACCACAATGTGCATATGTCCACCTGAGTAAAATAACAGCTAACATTTATCAAGTGCTTACTGTGTGGTGTCAGGCACTATTCTACATGCATACTTTGGCTAATTCTCACATCAGTTTTATGAGATTAAGTACTATTATTGTCAGTTTATTGAGGAAATTGAGGCACCGAGAGAATAATTTGTCCAAAGTTACACAGCTCATAACTAGTTGTGTTCAGAATTAAACCTAAACAGTCCGTTTCCAGAACTTCCATGTTTAATCATTTATGTGAATAAAGTAGAGATAAGTAGAAACTTGTCTTTATTTTCTGTTCACTTTCTAATATGCTGGGCTTTCATGATAAATTAAAAATAAATGTATATAAAAATGTTCATTCACATTGTAAATTGTGAAAAGAGTAAAGAATCATGATCAAAGAGAAATATTATCTTCTTCCAATATGACATTTTATCATGAAAAGAGTGAAATTGTACATTGTAAAAATCAAGACATGAATCTCTTCATCTACTGTGAAGCTAAAAGCTTCTAAAGCAGAAAAATGTTTTCATTTTAAAAATGATTTATTCATCTGGATGGGAAAAATAAGGTAGAACAATTGAGTATTTGGTCTTATGTAGTGAACTAAGCTAAATCAAAGCATCAGATACTTGACAAGATTTCACAAGAAATATAAAGAGAAAACACCACAAAAATAGAATCTATGATCTTTTACAATGGTCTTTAGTTACAGTATAAGAGAAAAAATATACTAAGAAAATTAACAAAGAAAATTTCTCCCCTTGCAATCTTTTTTTTATTTTTTATTTTTTGGCAGTACACGGGTCTCTCACTGTTGTGGCCTCTCCCGTTGCGGAGCACAGGCTCCGGATGCGCAGGCTCAGCGACCATGGCTCACAGGCCTAGCTGCTCCGTGGCATGTGGGATCTTCCCGGACCGGGGCACAAACCCGTGTCCCCTGCATCGGCAGGCAGACTCTCAACCACTGAGCCACCAGGGAAGCCCTCCCCTTGCAATCTTAATTATGCCAATTAAGAGTACAAAATATTCAAGCATTTTAAAAGCACTCATTTACATATAAAATATTTGTACTAATTATAAAATGTTCTCATTTATTTATTCAATTAAGCTAAATGAGCTAATTCAAGATAACACACATTTCAAGATATAAATACATTATAAAATATAAGATTTTAAAAATAAAACTGGATACTGGAGAACCTCTTCCTAGGTACTTTGTTGAAAACCTGTCTATTTGCAAGCTTGAGATTAGAAATTATGGTAAAGTTGTCCCTATTATCTCCCACATTCAGGGGCTAGTGGAAATAGTTAGCTATCCATTCCCCCCCCCCCTGCATTTCTATTGGCCTTCTGAAGCACTTTAATCCTAAGGCTTGGTCTGAGCACCCAAATGACTTACTCTTCCTGTTACCTCTACCTGAGGGGTTTGCAAGTGAATTAAGATGACTAAATACCTGTTAAATGGGGATAAACTACTTTCTGGCTACAGAAGACCCATATGGTACTCTTGGGTGGCTCTTATTTAGATCTAATAGGTGGTCCTTTCTTCTGGTTCACCCTTGCCTCCCAAGTGGGACCCAAACAGCCCACTAAGGCACTCGTGTCAGACTGCTGAGGCTTTAAACAAGCTCATTTAACTTTTTCAAGCTTCAATTTCCCTATCTCAAAACTAGAGCTCTTGATGATATCTACTGGATAGATTTTTGTGAAGCGTAAAAATGAGATGATAAATGTAAAAACATTTAGAACCATGCCTGGCACATTCTAAACAGTACATTTTAACTAAAAATATAAAATAATAAAAAAAAAATAAGGTGTCATTCCCTGTTGACAAAGAGCTTATAATCTACTAGGGAGACATTTATGAGAACAGTGTTCATAAGATAACAAAATAAAAGTGATGGTTGAAATAAGTATAAAGTGCTGCGGAAGTAGGTGAGGGAGAGGCAAGTATTTTAAGTTGTAAGTAAGCAGATGATTTCTTGAAAATCATCAAAAGGAATTTGAACATTTATATTTTGTTCCGCTATTTTCCGAAGCAAATCGTTTCTTCATAAATAAATTTCATTCCAACCTTCATATGAATCAATGCATACTTTGAATTTGAGGAGTATAAAATAATATATAGCTTTATTGTATTTTGAAAGCTGGAACTTGATGGAATAATACTGTTTTATTATGATGTTGCTTTAAACTCATCTTGAAAACAGAAAGTAGTGGCAGAGTGATCTGACTATGCAATAGGCATATGGAAAATAATGTCACTAATTGAAAGGGTTTTTTTCCCCTTGAACTAACCTTTCACCAAAATATCAGATTTTAAGTATTTTGTCAAAACAGTTTCTTTATCTAAGCATCTGGATAACATCCAGTTGAAAATAGTAGAAACCTAGGATTGGTGTTTGATTTGCAACAGAAGTTTGTGCCTCCTCTTTTGAGATATATGTATGTACAGTATCTCTTTGTATGTATAACCCATATACTTATTTTTAAGTGATGCTGTTGATTCACTGAGTAGGTAAAAACAAAACACAGAAATCCTTTAGTCATTTTATCTACTCTTGACTAGAACTTTGTTATCTCAAAAAAAAGGTGCATCAGAGACCAAAAGACAACCCTCAGAATGGGAGAAAATATTTGCGAATGAAGCAACCGACAAAGGATTAATCTCCAAAATTTACAAGCAGCTCATGCAGCTCAATAACAAAAAAACAAACAACCCAATCCAAAAATGGGCAGAAGACCTAAATAGACATTTCTCCAAAGAAGATATACAGACTGCCAACAAACAAATGAAAGAATGCTCAACATCATTAATCATTAGAGAAATGCAAATCAAAACTACAATGAGGTATCATCTCACACCAGTCAGAATGGCCATCATCAAAAAATCTAGAAACAATAAATGCTGGAGAGGGTGTGGAGAAAAGGGAACACTCTTGCACTGCTGGTGGGATGTGAATTGGTTCAGCCACTATGGAGAACAGTATGGAGGTTCCTTAAAAAACTACAAATAGAACTACCATATGACCCAGCAATCCCACTACTGGGCATATACCCTGAGAAAACCAAAATTCAAAAAGAGTCATGTACCAAAATGTTCATTGCAGCTCTATTTACAATAGCCCAGAGATGGAAACAACCTAGGTGCCCATCATTGGATGAATGGATAAAGAAGATGTGGCATATATATACAATGGAATATTACTCAGCCATAAAAAGAAACGAAATTGAGCTATTTGTAATGAGGTGGATAGACCTGGAGTCTGTCATACAGAGTGAAGTAAGTCAGAAAGAAAAAGACAAATACCGTATGCTAACACATATATATGGAATTTAAGAAAAAAAAAATGTCATGAAGAACCTAGGGGTAAGGCAGGAATAAAGACGCAGACCTCCTAGAGAACGGACTTGAGGTTATGGGGAGGGGGAAGGGTGAGCTGTGACGGGGCGAGAGAGAGTCATGGACATATACACACTAACAAACGTAGTAAGGTAGATAGCTAGTGGGAAGCAGCCGCATGGCACAGGGATATTGGCTCGGTGCTTTGTGACAGCCTGGAGGGGTGGGATAGGGAGGGTGGGAGGGAGGGAGACGCAAGAGGGAAGACATATGGGAACATATGTTTATGTATGACTGATTCACTTTGTTATAAAGCAGAAACTAACAGACCATTGTAAAGCAATTATACCCCAATAAAGATGTTAAAAAAAAAGGTGCGTCAGAGAAAGATGACACTGATAAACTGAAATTTTAAAATGTAACACTTTATAACTTATTTTGAATATGTTTGGAATATGCATCAGTTGGTAAACACTGAGCTGAAAGTAGATCTCAATGTGTAGGTACTTTGGAGAAGTGGCAGAATATATGATCCAATATATTGATAATTTATTGGGTTTCCTTGCATAGGAAGAACTCTAGTTCAAGGAGTGACCCTTTGTTTAGTAAATATGCTTTTTGCAGAAGTAGTACTTGGCATGTGTCTTGGACCATTACTCAACTACCTGATTTGATGCTATAATTCCAGCCCTAATAACTGCTGGTCTGTGCAAGGTCCATACCTGAACACTAGAGGTTTTGTTAAGAACAGTTGACCTTTGGAAAGCATTACTAAAAATTTCCACTCTAATGCTGTATGTTCCTCTAACTAAAAATGAGAGAACAGGGCTTCCCTGGTGGCGCAGTGGTTGAGAGTCCGCCTGCCGATGCAGGGGACGCAGGTTCGTGCCCTGGTCCGGGAAGATCCCACATGCCGCGGAGCGGCTGGGCCTGTGAGCCATGGCCGCTGAGCCTGCGCATCCGGAGCCTGTGCTCCGCAACAGGAGAGGCCACAAAAGTGAGAGGCCCGTGTACCGCAAAAAAAAAAAAAAAAAAAAAAAAAAGAACAAACTTTTCAAAGTTAACATATAGTTCTGAAAAGCCCCATCTCCACATGACCTTTCTAATCCTGAGATCACCTTACATTACTATAGTGTGATCGTAGGCCAATTAGTCAATGGTAAAAAAAAATTGTGGGTGGAAAATAGGAAATCATGTTTCTGAGACCACTCTGCTAAATCAGTCTACAAATTGTTTAAGCATAAAGATGTTTGAAAAGGGCTTCCCTGGTGGCACAGTGGTTGAGAGTCCGCCTACCGATGCAGGGGACACGGGTTCGTGCCGCGGTCCGGGAAGATCCCACATACCGCAGAGCGGCTGGGCCCATTAGCCATGGCCGCTGAGCCTGCGCTCCACAACGGGAGAGGCCACAACAGTGAGGAACCCGCGTACCGCAAAGAAAAAGAAATGTTTGAAAAAATAAAATAACTGTTTCTAGAAAATAATTCATTTCTATTGACAGGCATTTTCCTTTCCTACACAGCAACCCCCACCTCAGCATTTGATTGCATCAAATTCTAGATAAAGTGTTAATGTGTTATTTTTATTTTTGCCTTTTAAAATTCTGTTCCTTAGATTTGACTGTTAAACCATTATCTTTATTGCTGCTCTCAGTTTTATACTTTCAGTGAATAAAACGATTTGCCTGATTGTGTCATAAGGCCCGGTTTACTTTCATAAAATTGACACCATATAGAAGTCCATATACCTCCAGAATTTGGGCCTCAGTGAAGCCATTTAGCATGGATAACAGGACATTGGAATAAGAGTTACAAGACCTGAGGGTCTTCAGACTTTGCCAGTGACTTATTCTGTAACCCTAAATAAATTGCCTAGTTACTTTTAGTAGCTTAAAAGTAAAATTCCTCTTACTTACCTCACGTTGATGCCACACTAATTAAACAGAAAGTGTTGTAGAGGTCTTTGGGAAAAATACCTTATGAATGCATAGGATATTATTTTTCCCTTTCTCTCAGCTCCATTAGGCATAGTCCGCTGATTCCCAGTTGCTATTGGTTGTTAAATGGCTAAGGGATTTTTATAGCTAACGTTTACTGAGAATTTGCTCTTTGCCAAGCACTGTGCTTGGTGCTTTACATGCATTACCTCACTTAGTCCCATGATAGCCTTATGAGATGGATATTTAATTACAGGTCTATGGCAGCAGGGGAAAAGGAAATATTCCAAATTGCAACATATTGCAGAGTAAAATTGTGAAGGAAGACCTCTATCTTTGATAACTTTTTATTTTTTCGTCTAGATAGAAACATCCCCCAAGCTCCAGTGCCTAAAATACCAAAGTGTAAATGACAACTGACAATTTAAAATGCTACCTCATTCCAGGGAATTTATATTTTAAAGAGAATAAATTTTAAACTAAAGAAATGACACTCTATCAATGACATTTTCAATACCATATAGTATGGACACTTTGCAATAGGTATCAGGAAATACAGAGAGATCAAAAATCACATCACATTAGAACTATCCACTGTTGTTGCGATTAATTTTGGGGGGAAATTGCTGTAAATATTCTCTCTATCTCTCTCTCTCCACAGTAGCCCAAAGATTCTTCTCATTTTCAAATATCGAGTTGTGTCAGAAATATGGGGTGGACATCAAAGGATTGATTGCTTGTTAATGTTGAGGCATGTCTGAGGCAAGTTTCCTGTCTCTTAGGAACACATATTCCAAGGAATTTGGTTCTTCACACTCAATAACCTTCAATTTAGCTAAAATCTGAAAAGAACCTGCATAGTCCTCATCCTCGACTAGGAAGGAAGTTGCACCAGCAAACTATGAGCAACAAAAAAGTTGTGTTATATAACTTCTTTAGGAAGTCTATCCATGTACTCACTCACCATGTTCTCCAAACTGCTCCCCACCTGCTCCCCCTCAAGCTTCAAACTTCTTATCCATAGTCTAGAGAAATAGCTTTTGCATGGTATGATGGCATCTAATGACTTAATTCATCTGTTACAAAGCATTCATATGTGTGTGCATCACAGGCTGTACACATACCTAGGGAATTACTTAACACAATTTGGACATTATTTCCCACTTTACATATTTCCAAGATACACACTTACCAGGATGTCATTAGATTTCATATCCACATATTTAAAATCTGTTTGCATAGTCTAGTGTAGTTGCCTGGAAAACATGATATGCTTGATTTGAGAGTATGACTAAAACAAAATGTCTAGATTTCATATTATTTGCTCTTAATTATGGAAATATTGTTTTAAATTCACCTTAGAAAATAACAAAGGTGATTTGGCTCATATATGCTAACTAATAGCAATGGCTACTGACATAACACGTGATCATCACAGGCAAATAACCAGCTCGAAGTTTCTTCTAACCTAAATTTATATGCCCCCAATACTGAGTTTCAGAAAGTTCCATTTAACCACTATCTTTGATTCTAAAGTCCATATAATTTATTGACCACTTTGTAACAGAAATAGTACCAGAAACACCCAAGAAGAATTCCGATTATGAGAGAAACACCATTGAGTCTTCCTTTTTATTTTTAATTTATTTTTATTGAAGTATAGTTGATTTACAGTGTTGTGTTAGTTTCTGGTGTACAACAAAGTGATTCAGTTATATTTATATATATATATATAAATTCTTTTTCATATTCTTCTTCATTATGATTTATTACAGGATATTGAATATAGTTCCCTGTGCTATACTGTAGGAACTTGTTGCTTATCCATTCTATGTATAATAGTTTGCATCTGCTAATCCTAAACTCCCAATCCATCTCTCCCCTAACCCCCCAAACCTTGGCAATCACAAGTCTGTTCTCTATGTCTGTGAGTCTGTTTCTGTTTCATAGATAAGTTCATTCGTGTCATATTTTATATTTCATATATAAATGATATCATATGGTATTTGTCTTTCCCCTTTTGACTTAATTCAGTTAGTATGATAATCACTAGGTCCATCCATGTTGCTGCAAATGGCATTATTTCATTCTTTTTTATGGCTGAGTAGTATTCCATCATGTGTGTATATATGTATATATATATATATATATATATATATTCATATGTTGATGAACATTTAGGTTGCTTCCATGCCTTTGCTATTATAAATAGTGCTGCAATGAACATAAGCATGCATGTATCTTTTCAAATTATAGTTTTCTCTGGATATATGCCCACGAGTGGGATTGCTGGATCATATGGCAACTCTGTTTTTAGTTTTTTGAGGAACCTCCATACTGTTCTCCATAGTGGCTGCACCAATTTACATTCCCACCAATAGTGTAGGAGGGTTCCCTTTTCTCCACACACACCACCAGCATTTGTTATTTGTAGACATTTTTTTTTGGCCATGCCTCGTGGCATGTGGGATCCTAGTTCCCCAACCAGGGATTGAACCCATGCCCCATACAGTGGAAGCGTGGAGTCTTAACCACTGGACTGCTGGGGAATTCCTATTTGTAAACTTTTTAATGATGGCCATTCTGACCAGTGTGAGGTGTTACCTCATTGTAGTTTTTAATTTGTATTTCTCTAATAATTAGTGATGTTGAACATCTTTTCATGTGCCTATTGGCCATCTGTATGTCTTCTTTGGAGAAATGTCTGTTTCAGTCTTCTGCTCATTGTTTGACTGGGTTGTTTGTTTCTTTTTGTTATTGAGCTGTATGAGCCGTTTGCATGTTTTGGAAATTAAGCCCTTGTCAGTTGCATCATTTGCAAATATTGTCTCCCATTCCATAGGTTGTCTTTTTGTTTTTTTTTTATGGTTTCCTTTACTGTGCAAAAACTTATAAGTTTGATTAGGTCCCCATTTGTTTATTTTTGCTTTTATTTCTGTTGCCTTGGGAGACTGACCTAAGAGATCATTGGTATGATTTATGTAAGAGAACATTTTGCCTATGTTCTCTTCTAGGAGTTTTATGGTGTCATGTCTTATATTTAAGTCTTTAAGCCATTTTGAGTTTATTTTTGTGTGTGGTGTGAGAGTGTGTTCTAACTTCATTGATTTACATGTGGCTGTCCAGCTTTCCCAACAACGCTTGCCAAAGAGACTGTCTTTTCTCCATTGTATATTCTTGCCTCCTTTGTTGAAGATTAATTGACTACAGGTGTGTGGGTTTATTTCTGGGTTCTCTGTTCTGTTCCATTGATTCATATGTCTATTTTTATGCCAGTGCCATACTGTTTTGATTACTGTAGCTTTGTCTGAAGTCTGGGAGCGTTATGCCCCCTGCTTTGTTCTGTTTCCTCAGGGTTGCTTTGGCAATTCTGGGTCTTTTATGGTTCCATATAAATTTTAAGATATTTGTTCTAGTTCTGTGAAAAATGTCATGGGTAACTTGATAGGGATCACATTAAATCTGTAGATTGCTTTGAAAAGTATGGTCATTTTAACGATATTAATTCTTCCAATCCAAGAGGGTAGACTATCTTTCCATTTCTTCAAATCATCTTCAATTTACTTTATTTTTATTTATTTATTTATTTTTTTGTGGTATGCGGGCCTCTCACTGTTGTGGCCTCTCCCATTGCGGAGCACAGGCTCCGGACACGCAGGCTCAGTGGCTATGGCTCACAGGCCCAGCCGCTCTGCGGCATGTGGGATCCTCCCGGACCAGGGCACGAACCCGTGTCCCCTGCATCAGCAGGCGGACTCTCAACCACTGCGCCACCAGGGAAGCCCCTATTAATGTTTTATAGTTCTCAGCATATAAGTCTTTCACCTCCTTGATCTGGTTTATTCCTAAGTATTTTTTGATGCGATTTTAAAACGTATTGTTTTTTTACTTTCCTTTTCTGATATTTCATTGTTAGTGTAAAGAAATGCAGCTGATTTCTGTATGTTAATCTTGTATCCTACTACCTTGCCGAATTTGTTTATCAGTTCTAGTAGTTTTTGTGTGTAGTCTTTAAGGTTTTCTATATATAGTATCGTATATAATGACAATTTTACCTCTTCCCTTCCAATTTGGATAATTTTTTTCTTGTCTTGTTGCTGTGGCTAGGACTTCCAATACTGTGTTGGATAGAAGTAGTGAGAGTGGGCATTCTTATCTTGTTCCAGGTTTTAGCAGGAAGTCTTTCAGCTTTTTACCATTGAATATTATGTTGGCTGTGGGTTTATCATAAATAACTTTTGTTATGTTGAATTGTGTTCCCTCTATACCCACTTTGATTAAGAGTTTTTGTCATGAATGGATGTTGAGTTTTATCCAATGTTTTTCTGCATCTATTGAGATGATCATGCAGTTTTTGTCTCTTCTTTTGTTGATGTGGTGTATCATATTGATTGATTTGTGTATGTTGAACCATCCTTGTGACACTGGAATGAATCCAACTGAGTCTTCCTGAATTCAGAAACAGACACAGCAAAGTAGAGAAAACAAGGAAATATAAATATTGGTCATTAACTGAGATCATGTCCACATCATGACACTCATTCAGTCTTCTTCATTTTGAATGGTGGTTTGAGCTGTTATCTAGTGTTGAACAAATTGATGTCATGTGTTTCATTTGATTTCAGCATCAGAATCATCACAATGACATGGCCAGGTGTTGTCATAAAACTGATAGAAATAATTCATAATGGCTCAACAGGGAGTCCAGTTCTAGTAATGGTAAAATATTTCCATTGTATAGCACATTTCTATGAAAAGACATGTGCGTTATCTCTTTTAATGCTCAGCACAATTCTCTAAGGTTTGTCTTTTCTTTATGGATAAAGAAACTGAGGCTTGAAGAGAATAGGGGACTAGCTTGAGAGCTGTGCTTCAAGTATAAAACTTTGTCCTTTTCCCTACAGTTCTGCTCTCCTGTCCCAGTACTGATGCTAACTAACACCCTCAAATCACTCAGCCCATTTGAATGTAAATTTTTCCACCTGCAAAATTGGCCATGGAATGTAGAAAGTAAGAATTGAATCTTAGTGATTTGAACCTGTGAACCAAGGAGTCTTTGAGGTAGGAGAGGGGAAGGAGTACATGAATTCATATGTCCATTGAACATAGTTTGTATAGTACGTAAATAATAGGTATTGCAATATGTGTATGTAAATGCTGTTGAGATTAATAAAATACACATTCATTCAAAACCGGTATTGAATCAATTGTAGCTTTTTGTTATTATGTATTTTCTCAATCAACAGCTACTAAAAGTGCCACCATTATCTTGGGAGAGCCACCACATTTTGCAAAGTTAAAAAGGGTCTCTATACTCAAAAAGGTTGGTAATCTCTAAACTAGATGATTTCCAAAGCACCTTTGAGCTTGAAAATTCTATGAAATTATTACTCAAATCAGGCCTTATTCGATCATTAAGACAGGATAGGACTGATTAATTGTACGCCAATTGGCTGGGTAATGATTGACCCATAGTACAATTGATCTGAGAAGTCATGTAAAACCAGCTTGAGTATTATCATCTAAGAAACTAATCAGGGGAGGGTGGGAGATTTGATAGGACAGTGGTTTCAAAACAGAAATATGCCTTTATGTTCCTAATTCCCATAAACCTTTATTATCTTGTGATTATGAGTTGTGGTGGTATAAGTTCTGTTAACTATATTGGTATTGAGCTTTTAGGGGCTTGTAATATAAGGTCTTTATTATTCTACTACCCTCCATCCTTTTAAAAATATGTCTAGAATATGACAAATTCTCACCACTTCTTCTGATCCAAGCTACCATAATCTCTTGCCTGTGATATTACAACACCTTACAAACTGATTTCCTTCTTCTGCCCTTGTCCCCACTATAGTGTATTCTCAACAAACAAGCCAGAATAATTTCTTTAAAACAGGAATCAGATCATGTAATTCCCCTTCTCACAACTCTCAAATGACATAACATTCAAAGTAAAAATCCAAGTCTTTCAAATGGTCGAATGCCCTCATGATTTTCCCCTTACCTTCTACCTCTCTGTTTATTACTCTCTCCCTCCACTTGGTCCTTACATTTCAGCCATGCCTACCTCTAATTTTGGAACTTTAGTTTCCAGGAGGTGTTGTTACTTTGTGCTGCTGTTCTCTGTAGCTACCCTTCAATAAGTTAGAGTGGTCTGAACAAGTGAGGGCACTTCCTAAGTGCCAGAGCTCATATCTCAGGGCAGGGCATTAACTCTTTGATAAGAACACTCTCTTTGCTATGGCTTGACTAGAAGTGGATCTGACTTCCCAGGTAACCAAGTAGTGGTGAAATTAACTAACAAGTCTCACCTGTTCATTTTATCTAGTATTTCCCAGGCACCTTTGACTTTTATGTTTTATGTTGATTTTTATTGTTTTATGATTTGAGGGTCACACTACTCTTAAAATCAGGGAAATTCAACAGACATAATGAAAAACATAGGCCTTAATTTTATGCTTGGATATTGCACATTGTTCAAACTGGTATGTACAATAGTTAGGAACAAGTTACAACATGCACTGAATTATGTGCCATGCAAACACATTACCAGGGCAGTTTCTGTAGGCACAGTTCCAGTAACAATGTGAGTTCATGCTAAGCCATATTTACTGGAACACAGTGAAGTGTGAGAACCTCATAAGCAAAGATTTTTCCATTAACATTTTACTGCCATCATGTGAATATAAAACAGAGATTTCAGTCATTTTCCAGGTTCACAACTCTTACCTCAGAGAACTGTCGAGTATTCAAATATCAAATCAGGTATACTTCTGCAAATAATGTATTGTACAGGGCACCTTCCAAAAACCAATCATCAAAATATAATTTAACATAAAATAAGCAGGAACTGAGAGGGAGTGGTTTGAAAACACAAGAATATATGTAATGATACGACTTTGAAGAACCTGTTTTTACATGAAACTTGATTTGAATCATCAAAGCTCAGCTATACTTAAGGGGAAAAAAGGTAGTGGCAGAAGATGATGAGAAAAGTTTTGGATATGAAATGAGCCAGCTTGAATGTTATGATCACATTCTTGTGACTTTTTGTGTACAGAAATGGATTCATTGGGTGTTGATCTTTTAAAAGGGACATTTTATACAATTTCCTCAGAGCCATTAGAAAGAAAACAAATGCCATGACAAAAGAAAAAAGAAAGGAAAGAAGGAAGGAACAAGGAAGAAAAAGACAGAGGGATAAAGGAGGAAGGAGAGAAGAAAATAAAGGAGGCAGAGGAAAGAAAGTAATATTTGTTTTCTGCTAAATGCTATGTTCTTTCCATGCATGTTCTCACTTAATGCTCACAATAACTCAACAAGGTAGGTATTACTCCTTTATTTTAAGAAAGGGAAACAGGCTGAGAAAGGTTAAGTGATTTGCTTAAGGTCTTGCAGTTACTGAGTGGCTCAAAATTCAAGCCTAGGTTTGCCTGACTCTATGCCTATGTGATCATTCCCAGTATGTCACACTTCTGAGATCACTCTGACACAGAACTTTGGTTTGCAATTCATGGTCCATATGGGTCCTCCAAGTGGCCCATAGGCTATCTTATACCATTAATAAAAATAATATAACAATTCCTATTCTTCAGTTAATGTTATACATTCAGAATTTCTGTTTTTAATAAAAATGCAGACATTACCTCATTGCATCTCATCAAAAGTAGGCCTTTTGCTAATTCTGTGGAGATTTGGTTGGGTTTTCTGGAGAAAAGCAGGAGCAAATGGAGTGGGTAGTTCTTTTGCCCCATTAAATGGGCCAATCGACTGAAAATATTTTAGAACAACTTCCCCAGGTGTATTTTTAAACTACATAAAGGGGTTGTTTTAAGCTCTAGAAGTGTTTTTTAGAAATGGAGGCAAACTTACTACTGAAATAGTGTAATTTGACACAGTGAGCCAAGTTTTAAAAGTATAATTTTGTGTGGTGGCATTGTTTTGGAAAGAAGCAGTCATAGTTTATTAATTGACTCCTAGGTTTACCATCAGCTTCTCGTTTATTAAATTTTTTCTCTCTTGATTTTTTAAAAATTAAAAACAATGAAACATGCACATGAGATATAATAGTTTGCTATAGCAAATGGGTATGATGTTTCTTTTAGGGGTGATGGAAATGTTCTAGAATTCGATTGTGGTGATGACTTCACAACTCTGTAAATGTAATAAAACTCATTAAATCATACACTTAAAATCATACAGTTAAAATGAGCAAATGTATGGTATGTAAATTATATCCTAATAAAGCTGTATAAAAAAGAGTTGAAAGTAAAAAATCCAAATTGTACAGAAAAGTACAGAGTGAAAAGTAAAAGGTACAATTTAAGATTAATTAATAAGTATATTAAATGAGAGCTTTAAAAAGAATGAAAGAATGTCGCTGTATAATGCTATGCTACACAGAGATTGGGCAATTCAATATTTCTTTCATCACAGTGATAATCTATATAGAAATAGCTAAGAGTTATCAATTATGTACTATATACCTAGTACTAAGTGTTTTACAGGTATTATCTCAATTTATACTCACCACAATCTTATGAGGTAAGTAGTATTATTAACATCTTTATTTTACTGATGAGGTAACTGAAGCAAAAAGATTAATAAGTACCTTTCCAAGATCACATGACCAGCAAGTTTTGAAACCAGGGTATGTAATCCAGGTAGTTGGATTCCAAGAACCTTGCTTTTAACATTTCTAATAAGCTAATTAAATTCTACCTACCTAATTTTAAGCCCTAGCCCATGTGCCACTGCCTCTGTGAGGCCATCTCCAGGTACCTATTTTGCATTGATACTCAATACCACACAGTTTTGTTTTTAGCTTTTTGATGTATTTGTGCTTTATCTTACCAGCTAGACTCACTGAGGACAAAGAGAATGTGAATAAGTGACCCCTTTGCATCCCCCACAATGCTTAGCTCATGAACAAGCATATAGCACATGCCTAATAAATACATGTTTATTAATTGACTCTTCAGGAAAATTCACTATTATTAATATATAGCCTATCGATCCAACAACAGTAAAGAAGAGACTTGAGGCAGTTTTGTAAATTCCTCACACAAACAGCTCAGCAATTGAGGGTTTAAAACATTTAATTTGAGAACCAACATTAGTAGTGAATTGATTAAACTCATTAGGTATTTGCTCTTCTACACTCTGTCTGAGTAGACTTACTGAGGAAAATATATTTCTGGTATCAATGAAAAATATGTGTTGTGCCCACTTAATTAAGAATATGTATGTTGAAGCCTATAATAACCCACTGTTCTTCTGGGTCCAAGTGAAATGGTTTAATAATTGAAACAGCCTTCTGTGGAGGTCCTTTTGGTACTTCGTTGCCTGAGAAACTAAGATAAACATGTCTTTTGTAAAATTCCTCTGCAAAATGAAACCAAAAGCTTTACGGGATTGCAGTGTATGAAGTTCTGGGTAAAAATTAAAAAACACGTAAACATGGTCCTTGCTTTTTGGAAGTATAATATTTTTTAAGATTTAAAAATGTTTTCTAAGGTGGATAGGAAAGATAAACATCAAACTGTTAGCAATAGCTACTACTGGGGAGTGGATTCGGATGGGGTGGGCATGTCTAATGGACCTGCCACTTTTTACAGCATATATGTCTGTAGTGTTTAAATTTTCTACAATAAGAATATGTTCATACATTATTTGTGTTACGTTAAAAAAAACTAAACCAGTCATTTAAAATAAAAGGAAACTTTCTAGCTTTGTAACTGTTACTGTAAATGGTGACAGATTTTGATGAAAAGGAGTAAGTAGAAAGTATTGCTAGGAAAAAGTGAAGGGAAGCCCTGCTTCCCTGGCAAACTAACTCTCTCTCCTCTCTCCTCTCTCTCTCTCCCTCTCTCTCTCTTTCTCTCCCTCCCTCTCTCTCTCTCTCTCTCTCTCTCTCTCTGTCTGTCTTTCTGTTTCACTTTCCTCATTAAACATTCTTTCCTCTTCTCATTCCCTCCTGTCAGATTAACCGCACTTTGGAAAAAAAGAATTGAAACAGATTTTGCAAGACAAAAGACTTGCTGGTTAAATAGCTGAGCTTTTCAGTTGAACCAAAACTTTAACTGTGAATGTTGTTCTACGGTTTATGTATTTTTGAGTTTGAAAATGGTGTTTAAATAAATCAAGATTTGTAGTCAGAAAAGTAATGGGAAATTTTTTCAAGTAAAAATTTAAGAAAGAGACTTTCTAGTTTTGTTTCTTGATATTAAAAAAAGGCAGGGAATCTGTATTGTCAGACTAATCCAGATGCAAAGTTTCTACTGTCTTCATTTTTTGAATTTATTTATTCACATTGATTGGTCTTCTCTGCTTGAATTATTTTTATGGACAGGTAGAATCTGTCGTTTTCTAGCACCTGGTGAATACTTTCTATGTGGTTTTGTAAGAAGTCCTCACTTCAAGGCTTATTTTGTTGGGGCACAAAGCCAACTTGAGGCTCCAAGTTGATTATTTTCAGATGTTCCTTCCAAAGAAAGTGGTGTGGCCAGGAGTAACAAAAAGAAGAGAAACAAAGCCATCCTTATTGTAGCAAAGCTACATAATTCTAAATTCCCTTTCTCTAAATAAGATGAACAAGCAACTCTGTCTTATTTGCTTTCAGGAAATGAAAGAGTTAAGCAGTCATTCTCTTCCTCTCTCATCCCCACTTTGTCTCTGACCTGCCCCTAAAGGATATCATGACATATTATAGGGTTTTTTGGTCGGCCTCTAGGATGTGATCTTTCACCATGTTTACTACAAAAATCAGGGGTCCTTGCTTAGGAAACATACTTTAAACATATAATTTGCATAAATGTAAAAGTACAAGAAGTGCCAATCACAGAATAGCCATGTAAAGTGATAGAACAAACTACAAATATAGGCCCTCATAGCCCACATGAATCATTCAATAGACTTCAAAAACAATCAACTTAATGACACTCTGGATTAGGAAAGTTAGGAACCCAGCTAGGACTCTCTAGCCCTTGCTGGAGAGAGACAAAGAGCAGATACACTCATCACTCCAGACCAAAAGGATGACAATCATGGTACAGCTCTTATGGCACATCTTGGCTTTCAATATACTAAGATCTTGCAGCTATTATCTTGACTTGGAATTAAGAACAAAACACAGCAAGAACAACAACAATAAATAAAACCTGTGTCCTCAGTCAAAAATGTTTTCTCCAGAATACCTACCCATGTCTCATCCCACTCTTAAATGTATCATGAAAAGCCTCTTTTGGAAAGGAGCTTCAAGATGGCAGAAGAGTAGACATAGAGATCACCTTCCTCCCCACAAATACTTCAGAAATACATCTACATGTGGAACAACTCCTACAGAACACCTACTGAATGCTGGCAGAAGACCTCAGACCTTCCAAAAGGCAAGAAACTCCCCATGTATCTGGGTAGGACAAAAGAATAGGGACGGGATCTGCACAAGTGGGAGGGAGCTGTGAAGGAGGAAAGTCTCCACACACTAGGAAGCCCCTTCCCAGGCAGAGACTGTGGGTGGTGGATGGGGGAAGCTTCGGAGCCGCGGAGGAGAGCACAGCCACAGGGGTGTGGAGGGCAAAGCAGAGAGATTCCCGCAGAGAGGATTGGTGCCGGGCAGCACTGAACAGCCCGAGAGGCTTGTCTGCTCACCCGCCGGGATAGCGTGGGCTGGGAGCTGAGGCTCGGGCTTCGGAGGACAGACCCCAGGGAGAGGACTGGGGTTGGCTGTGTGAACACAGCCTGAAGGGGGCTAGTGCGCCACAGCTAGCACGGAGGGAGTCCAGGAAAATGTCTGGAGTTGTCAAAGAGGCAAGAGACTTCTTCTTGCCTCTTTGTTTCCTGGTGCACAAGCAGAGGGGATTAAAAGCGCTGCTTAAAGGAGCTCCAGAGACAGGCGCCAGCCACGAACCCCAGAGACGGGCATGACACCCTAAGGCTGCTGCTGCAGCCACCAAGAAGCCTGTGTGCAAGCACAAGTCACTATCCACACCTCCCCTTCCGGGAGCCTGTGCAGCCTGCCACTGCCAGGGTCCCGGGATCCAGGGACAACTTCCCGGGGAGAATACAAAGCACGCCTCAGGCTGTTGCAATGTCCGACCGGGCTCTGCTGCCGCAGGCTCGCCCCGCATCCACACCCTCCCTCTCCCCAGCCTGAGTGAGACAGAGCCCCCATATCAGCTGCTCCTTTAACCCCATTTTGTCTGAGAAAAGAACAGACGGCCTCAGGCGACCTATACGCAGAGGCAAAGCCAAATCCAAAGCTGAACCCCGGGAGCTGTGCGAACAAAGAAGAGAAAGGGAAATCTCTCCCAGCAGCCTCAGGAGCAGCGGATTAAAGCTCCACAAACAACTTGATGTACCCTGCATCTGTGGAATACATGAATAGACAACGAATCATCCCAAATTGAGGAGGTAGACTTTGGGAGCAAGATAGATTATTTTTTCCCCTTTTCCTCTTTTTGTGAGTGTGTATGTGTATGCTTCTGTGTGACATTTTGCCTGTATAGTTTTGCTTTCACCTTTTGTCCTAGGATTCTGTCCATCCATTATTTTGTTTGTTTTTACTTTTTAGAATAATTTTTTTTAATAATTATTTTTTATTTTAATAACATTTTTATTTTATCTTCTTTCTTTCTTTCTTTTTCTCTTTTCTCCCCTTTATTCTGAGTGGTGTGGATGACAGGCTCTTGGTGCTCCAGCCAGGAGTCAGTGCTGTGCCTCTGAGGTGGGAGAGCCAAGTTCAGGATATTGGTCCACAAGAGACCCCCAGCTCCATGTAATATCAAACGGCAAAAATCTCCCAGAGATCTCCATCTCAACGCCAAGACCCATCTCCAATCAATGACCAGCAAGCTACATTCCTGGACACCTTATGCCAAACAACTAGCAAGACAGGAACACAGCCCCATATATAAGAAGACTGGCTTCCTAAAATCATAATAAGGCCACAGACACCCCAAAACACACCACCAGATGTGGACCTGACCACCAGAAAGAAAAGATCCAGCCTCATCCACCAGAACACAGGCACTAGTCCCCTCCACCAGGAAGCTGACACAACCCACTGAACCAACCCTAGCCAATGGGGACAGACACCAAAAGAAAAACAGGATCTATGAACCTGCCTCCTACAAAAAGGAGACCCCAAACACAGTAAGGTAAGCAAAATGAGAAGATAGAGAAACACACAGCAGATGAAGGACCAAGGTAAAAACCCAGCAGACCTAACAAATGAAGAGGAAATAGGCAGTCTACCTAAAAAAGAATTCAGAATAATGATAGTAAAGATGATCCAAAATCTTGGAAATAGAATGGAGAAAATACAATAAACGTTTTACAAGGACCTAGAAGAACCAAAGAGCAAACAAACAGTGATGAAAAACACAGTAAGTTAAATTAAAAATTCTCTACAGGGGATCAATAGTAGAATAACTGAGACAGAAGAATGGATAAGTGACCTGGAAGATAAAATAGTAGAAATAACTACTGCAGAGAAGAATAAAGAAAAACAAATGAAAAGAATTGAGGACAGTCTCAGGGACCTCTGGGACAACATTAAATGCACCAACATTCATCTTATACGGGTGCCAGAAGAAGAAGAGAAAAAGAAAGGGGCTGAGAAAATATTTGAAGAGATTATAGTTGAAAATTTCCCTAATATGGGAAAGGAGATATTTAATCAAGTCCAGGAAGCACAGAGAGTCCCATACAGGATAAATCCTAAGAGAAACAGGCCAAGACACATATTAGTCAAATTATCAAAAATTAAATACAAGAAAACATATTAAAAGCAGCAAGGGGAAAACAACAAAGAACACAGAAAGGAATCCCCATAAGGTTAACAGCTAATCCTTCAGCAGAAACTCTGCAAACCAGAAGGGAATGGCAGGACATATTTCAAGTAATGAAGGGGAAAAACCTACAACCAAGATTACTCTACACAGCAAGGACCTCATTCAGGTTTGATGGAGAAATTAAAAACTTTACAGACAAGCAAAAGCTAAGAGAATTCAGCACCACCAAACCAGCTTTACAACAAATGCTAAAGGAACTTCTCTAGGCAGGAAACACAAGAGAAGGAAAAGACCTACAATTACAAACACAAAACAATTAAGAAAATGGGAATAGGAACATACATATTGATTAATTACCTTAAATGTAAATGGATTAAATGCTCCAACCAAAAGACATAGACTGGCTGAATGTACACAAAAACGAGACCCATACATATGCTGTCTACAAGAGACCCACTTCAGACCTAGGGACACATACAGACTGAAAGAGAGGGCATGGAAAATGATATTCCATGCAAATGGAAATCAAAAGAAAGCTGGAGTAGCAATTCTCATATCAGAAGAAATAGACTTTAAAACAAAGACTATTACAAGAGACAAAGAAGATCACTACATAATGATCAAGGGATCAGTCCAAAAAGAAGATATAACAATTGTAATCATTTATGCACCCAACATAGGAACACTTCAATACATGAGGCAAATGTTAACAGCCATAATAGGGAAATAGACAGTAACACGATCATCATAGGGAAGTTTAACAACCCACTTTAACCAATGGACAGATCATCCAAAATGAAAATAAATATGGAAACACAAGCTTTAAATGATACATTAAACAAGATGGACTTAACTGATACTTATAGGACATTCCATCTAAAAACAGAAGATTACACTTTCTTATTAAGTGTTCATGGAACATTCTCCAGGATAGATCATATCATGGGTCACAAATAAAGCCTTGGTAAATTTAAGAAAATTGAAATCATATCAAGTATCTTTTCTGACCACAATGCTATGAGACTAGATATCAATTACAGGGGAAAAAAACTGTAAAAAATACAAACACATGGAGGCTAAACAATACACTACTTAATAACCAAGTGATCACTGAAGAAATCAAAGAGGAAATCAAAAAATACCTAGAAACAAAAGGTAATGAAAACACGTTGACCCAAAACCTATGGGATGCAGCAAAAGCAGTTCTAAGAGTGAAGTTTATAGCAATACAATCCTATCTTAAGAATCAAGAAACATCTCAAATAAACAACCTAACCTTACACCTAAAGCAATTAGAGAAAGAATAAAAAACAAATCCCAAAGTTAGCAGAAGGAGAGAAATCACAAAAATCATATCAGAAATAAATGAAAAAGAAATGAAAGAAATGATAGCAAAGATCAATAAAACTAAAAGCTGGTTCTTTGAGAAGATAAACAAAATTGATAAACCATTAGCCAGATTCATCAGGAAAAAAGGGAGAAGGCTCAAATCAATAGAATTAGAAATGAAAAAGGAGAAGTAACAACTGACACTGCAGAAATACAAAGGATCATGAGAGATTATTATGAGCAACTCTATGCCAATAGAATGGACAACCTGGAAGAAATAGATAAATTCTTAGAAATGAACAACCTCATGAGACTGAACCAGGAGGAAAAAGAAAATATGAAGAGACCAATCACAAGCACTGAAATTGAAACTGTGATTAAAAACCTTCCAACAAACAAAACCCCAGGACCAGATGGCTTCACAGGCGAATTCTATCAAACATTTAAAGAAGAGCTAAAACCTATCCTCCTCAAACTCTTCCAAAATATAGCAGAGGAAGGAACACTCCCAAACTCATTCTATGAGGCCACCATCACCCTGATACAAAAAACAGACAAATATGTCACAAAGAAAGAAAGCTACAGGCCAATGTCACTGAGGAACTTAGGTGCAAAACTCCTCAACAAAATATTAGCAAACAAAATCCAACAGCACATTAAAAGGATCATACACCATGATCAAGTGCAGTTTATCCCAGGAATGCAAAGATTCTTCAATATACACAAATCAGTCAATGTGATACACCATATTAACAAATTGAAGGAGAAAAAACATATGATCATCT
Organism: Aethalodelphis obliquidens; assembly: GCF_003676395.1. Lineage (NCBI taxonomy): Eukaryota > Metazoa > Chordata > Mammalia > Artiodactyla > Delphinidae > Aethalodelphis > Aethalodelphis obliquidens. Next base: position 2,664 of record NW_020838137.1, on the reverse strand, counting down.
CAACAGATGCAGAGAAAGCTTTCACAAAATTCAACTGCCATTTATGATAAAAGCCTCCAGAAAGTAGGAATAGAGGGAACTTACCTCAGCATAATAAAAGTCATATATGAAAAACTCACAGCCAACGTTGTCTTCAATGGTGAAAAACTGAAACCATTTTCACTAAGATCAGAAACAAGACAAGGTTGCCCATTCTCACCAGTATTATTCCACATAGTTTTGGAAGTTTTAGCCACAGCGATGATAAAAGAAAAAGAAATGAAATGAATCCAAATCGGAAAAGAAGAAGTAAAGCTGTCACTGTTTGCAAATGACATGATACTATACATAGAGAATCCTGAAGACTCTACCAGAAATCTACTAGAGCTAATCAATGAAATTGGTAAAGTTGCAAGATACAAAATTAATGCACAGAAATCTCTTGCATTCCTATACACTAATGATGAAAAATCTGAAACTGAAATTAAGAAAACACTCCCATTCACCATGGCAACAAAAAGTATAAAATATCTAGGAATAAACCTAACTAAAGGAGACAAAAGATCTGTATGCAGAAAACTATGACACTGATGAAAAAATTTAAAATAATAGAAACAGATGGAGAGATATGCTATGTTCTTGGATTGGAAGAATCAACATTGTAACAATAACTATACTACCCAAAACAATGTACATATTCGATGCAATCCCTATCTAATTACCAAGAGCATTTTTCACAGAACTAAAACAAAAAATTTCACAATTTGTATGGAAACACAAGAGACCCCGAATAGCCAAAGCAATCTTGAGAATGAAAAATGGAGCTGGAGGAATCAGGCTCCCTGGCTTCGGACTATGCTACAAAGCTACAGTAGTCAAGACAGTATGGTACTGGCACAAAAACAGAAATATAGATCAATGGAACAAGATAGAAAGCCCAGAGATAAACCCACACACATATGGTCACTGTATCTTTCATAAATGAGGCAATAATATACAGTGGAGAAAAAACAGCCTCTTCAATAAGTGGTGCTGGGAAAACTGGACAGGTGCGTATAAAAGTATGAAATTAGAACACTCCCTAACACCATACACAAAATTAAACTCAAAATGGATTAAAGACCTAAATGTAAGGCCAGACACTATAAAACTCTTAGAGGAAAACATAGGCAGAACACTCTATGACATAAATCACAGCAAGATCCTGTTTGACCCACCTCCTAGAGAAATGGAAATAGAAACAAAAATAAAAAAATGGGACCTAATGAAACTTAAAAGCTTTTGCACAGCAAAGGAAACCATAAACAAGACCAAAAGACAACCCTCAGAATGGGAGAAAATATTTGCAAATGAAGCAACCGACAAAGGATTAATCTCCAAAATTTACAAGCAGCTCATGCAGCTCAGTATCAAAAAAACAAATAACCCAATTCAAAAATGGGAAGAAGACCTAAATAGACATTTCTCCAAAGAAGATATACAGATTGCCAACAAACACATGGAAGAATGCTCAACATCATTAATCATTAGAGAAATGCAAATCAAAACTACAATGAGGTATCATCTCACACTGGTCATAGTGGCCATCATCAAAAACTCTACAAACAGTAAATGCTGGAGAGGGTGTGGAGAAAAGGGAACCATCTTGCACTGCTGGTAGGAATGTAAATTGAAACAGCCACTATGGCTAACAGTATGGATGCTCCCTAAAAAACTAAAAATAGAACTACCATATGACCTAGCAATCCCACTACTGGGCATATATCCTGAGGAAACCATAATTTAAAAAGGGTCATGTACCATAATGTTCACTGCAGCTGTATTTACAATAGCCAGGACATGGAAGCAACCTAAGTGTCAATTAACAGATGAATGGGTAAAGAAGATGTTGCACATATATACAATGGAGTATTACTCAGTCATAAAAAGAAATGAAATTGAGTTATTTGTAGTGAAATGGATGGACCTAGAGTCTGTCATTCAGAGTGAATTAATCAGACCGAGAAAAAGAAATACTGTATGCTGGCACATATATATGGAATCTAAAAAACAAAACAAAAGAAAGCAAAAAAAATGGTCATGAAGAACCTAGGGGCAAGACGGGAATAAAGACGCAGACCTAGTAGAGAATGGGCTTGAGGATATGGGGAGGGGGAAGGATAAGCTTCCCCCTCCCCCTTCCTTGAGGGGGAAGGACAAAGTGAGAAAGTGGCATGGACATATATACACTACCAAATTTAAAATAGATAGGTGGTGGGAAACAGTCGCATAGCACAGGGAGATCAGCTCGGTGCTTTGTGACCACCTAGAGGGGTGGGATAGGGAGGGTGGGAGAGAGGGAGTCACAAGAGGGAGGAGATATGGGGATATATGTATGTATATATATATGTATAGGTGTTTCACTTTGTTATAAAGCAGAAACTAACACACCATTGTAAAGCAATTATACTCCAATAAAGATGTTAAAAAACAAAAAACAAAAGCCTCTTTTGAAGGCATATCCAATTCCCCCATTTCCTCAGTTGATTGATTCCAATGACGTATAGACTCTGAACAACATCCATGCCTTTTAAAGACTCCACTACTTTGTCTCTCAGCCTCGAGTAAAACTGGAATAATTGGATGGATGGTTTTAACCCTTTCTTTCTTTCTTTCTTTCTTTCTTTCTTTCTTTCTTTCTTTCTT
>NW_020838136.1:30869-54091 GCF_003676395.1 Aethalodelphis obliquidens | reverse complement strand
TAATCCAAACCACCAACATCTCTCACCTGGAGTCCTGGAAGAGAGATCCATCTTTTTGCTTCACTCCTGACTCACTACTGATGGCTCTCTACACAGAAGTTAAATAGACTTATGAAAAGTAAAGTTGGATCACACAACAGCATTGTCTGAATTTTCCAACAGCTCTCCGTGCTGCTGAGAATAAAACGTGTAGTCCTTATCGCAGTCTATGGAAGGCTTTGCATGGTGGGCCTCTTCACCACCTCTCTGATCTCATCTCCTACCATTCTCCCCACTCATCCCTCTGCTCCCCCTTACTTTGGCCTCCTTTCTGTCTGCAAAGATGTCAAGCACATTCCTTCAAAACGTACTTGCCCTACTTGGCTCAATCAGCTTTCTGCTCAGAGTGATTCCTCTTCTGAGAAACTAACTTCCCTAATCAGAACTTCACTCCCCCGGGTATCACTCACTATTCCCTTACCTTGCTTAATGTTATCTTCATAGTACTCATTACCACCTGCCATTTCATTATTATACAAATATTGCTATCGGTTGGTTTCTTTGTCTCCTCCACTGGGATACAGGTTACACAAGGGAAGGGAATTAGACTGAAGGATTTCCCCACTCTTTTCCCAGTGATGAGCACGTTATCTGACACATGGAAAATGCCTGTATTTGCAGAATTAATTAATAAATAAGATACTCAAATGTTCAGGGTGCATTTATAAAAAGGCACGTTTCTTTTTCCTCTTAGTTTTCCAGTGAGAGATTAAAGGATGGATGGCAGTGTGAGAATGCAGAGAAGACAGCAGGGACACAGTGGGTTAAGATGTCACAGAAAACAAACTCAATTGTTCTACTGCTTGTCTTGACCTCTACTTGCAGAATACGTGAAAGAATCGGTTAAACCATTCTCTTTACCTAAAGGCCCTACTAAAGACTGAATGTTTGTGCCCCCCGCCCCAAATTCATACGTTGAAATCCTAACCCCAGTGTAATAGTATTAAGAGGTGGGGCCTTTGGTAGGCGATTCGGTCACGATGGCAGAACCCTTGGGAATGAGATTAATGCCCTTATAAAAGAGACTCCAGAGAAGTCCCTCACCCCTTTTGCCGTGTGAGGACACAGCAAATAGATGGCGGTCTATGAACCAGGAAGCAGGCCTGCATCAAATACTAAATCTGCCAGCGCCTTGATCTTGGACTCCCCAGTTTCCAGAACTGTGAGAAATAACTGTCTGCTGCTTAAACCACCCAGTCTACAATATTTTTGTTACAGCAGCTCGAGAGAACTAAGACAGCCCCCAGGCTGGCTCCTAGCACTTCTCTTCCACTACTGGCCTATAGAAAAATAGCAAAAGAGAGAGAGCCTTGATAAACATCATTTTCCTTTTCATCCCAGTAAACTTCAATTCTGACATATAAACCAAGCCGTACTTAAATCCGTATTGCTGTCTTTTGCAAATATTGTATGGTAGTATATTACATTCCATAAAATCAATTACTCATTCCCTATCTGATGCGAGGCCTAGATTTCTTAAGAGATTATTTTAATAATCCAAAGAAGATAAAGCTGTAACAACAGTGAAACCAACTGAAGAGCATGCTAATGAACTGATATAAACCACACCAATTGAATTAAAAAATCAAGATGCATTGCTTACTTGAAGGGGTCGAAGGTAACTCAATGACTTCTTCCACCACTGCCCATCGCTGACGGCCTGCAGCACAGCCCTGGTGGTGGTCGTGGTGTTGGAAAGGACTTTCATGGTGGTAGCAGTGGTCCAGTGGAACAGGTCAGCTGAGTTGCTGCCTGGGACACTTACTTCATCCTATGTTAAAAAAAAAAGAAAACGGCAAGAGCAAAAACGTGGGAAGTCACAAGAACAGAGCAGAGAGTGATAATGTGACTACTTAAAATTATCAGACATGAAGACAAATAGATCTACAAATCCATCTTTGCCAGTAACAAAAAAATGTGAAACAAAAGCACTATTAGCACATTGTACCTCCTCGAATCATTTACAAAAGAAAGTTCAGTAAAGGAAAATACATCTTAGTGCATTAGTCAAAGAAATATTTATAAGGCAAAGAATGGGTTCATCATTTTTTTACCAATATAATATCCTCCAATGAGATACTCATGCTTGTTTCTTTGACAAGACATGTTAAAGTATTTATTATTTAGATTAATTAAGAAATATTCATTTGAACAATGCTACCGTGACCCAGACAAACTTAGAAGATTCAGATGATCCACCCTTAAATGTGGAAAGGTATTTTGTTTATCACGTAAACAAGTGGATCATTATTAGTATTTAAAAGGTTTATAATGTGGAACCTCCTGCCAATCTTGAAGCAATCAGCTAAAATTCGAACTCTCCATTTACTAACCCAAGAGATTCCATGTGGAGAAAAATGCCAACACATTAACATCTGTTTAAACAGAAATGACAGCAACTACATCTGCTTTTGATCAAAGAAAGATAAATTTGTTCTACAAAAGCCAAGTTTTTGGTTTAGTATCTGTCTATTCCTACTTATTTTTTCTGTCGTATCCCAGTTAAAGGAAAGAAAAATTAAGGTCTAGTCTTGCAATTTAAATAGCTTTCTTGTCAATAATAGAAGAATAGTTTAATTTGGCTATTTAGGTTTATACCACATCATTCCTTAATATGTTATTTAAGTAATAAAAAATGATAAATCATGTAATCACTCAATAATTACCAAGACATCATCACACAAACACTTAGGACAAATTCACCATTTTAGACCAACCTGACAGTTGCTATATCTGGTTGGTAGAATTATGGCCCCCCAAAAATGTCTATATCCTAATCCCTGGAACCTGCAAGTATATTACATTACATGGCAAAGGGCCTCTGCAGATATGATTAAGAACACAGACCTTGAGGTGAAGAGATAATCTTGAATTATCTGAGTGGAACTAACCTAATCACGTGAGCCTTTAAGGCAGAGAACCTTTCCCAGCTAGGGTCACAGAGATGCCATGGGGGGAAGAGGCAGGACAGATGTGAAGCATGAGGGGATTCAACCTGTCATTGCTGGCGTTGAAGATGGAGCGAGGGGGCCATAAGCTAAAGAATGCAAGAAGCATCTAGAAGCTGAGAAGAAACTTCAGCAAACAGACAGCAAGGCAATGAGGACCTCAGTCTTACAAACACAAGGAATGAAATTCTGTCAACAACATGAATGAGCATGGAAACAAATTCTCCTCTAGAGCCTCCAGAAAACAACACGGCCCTGCCGGCACCTTGATTTTGGCTGAGACTCTAAGCAGAAACCCACCCAAGCCTGCCCGCTTTCTGTCCTATGGAAATGATAAGGAATCAATGTGCATTGTTTTACAGCTGCTAAATTATAGTAATATATTATAGCAGCAAAAGCAAATGACTACATCATGTTAGGATCCTTAATAATTTCTAGAAAAGCATTTGAATTTTATTCTTACTGCTAATGTATTTAAGCTGTATTAACCAATACTTACAGTTTACCTACTTTGCTGTTGGTTAAGTTTTCTCAAAAGATTTTCTAATTTTTTAACATGAAAAAGAATTGTGTCCCAGCACTAGAAGAAATGATAGTTATGTGATGCAACAGAGGTGTCAGCTAATGCTACAATGGCAACTATACTGCAATATTAATATATCAAATCAATGTATTACACACCTTAAATTTACACAATAATGTATGTCGAGTGTATCTCAATTAAAAAAATTTTTTTAAACCTCTGTTTCCCATGACCACTTTTGGTGACACAGCAGGCTATAAAACAATTATTCCATTTCATAAAATAAACCTAAAATTTACTCTGTTCATATGGATTGGCTAACTCAAGACAGAAAGTTTTAAACCTGGAAACTGAAAAGTTCGTTTCAGAAGATAAATGAAATTCCAATGCACAGAAATGTACATGATAAAAGGATTTTCTGTGAGAGATTCCTCCCTTATAAGAATTATAAAAGAGAAAGTAAAATAAAAGGCTCATTTAGACTGCAGAAGAAGCATTTAATTTGGGGGCAGTCTACCAAGATTATAGTGTAACCAGAGGCATTAATGAGGAAAGCAGTTTTCTTTCAACTCCATGTAACAGGGAAAGCAAAAAGAGGTTAGGCAAAATCTACTCCTGAAATGATTACTACTGGCAGTTTTTATATTCATAGTTGCACACTGCTAATTAATTTACAGTGTATAACAGCAGAAACAGATCAATCCCCCAAACCAAGTCAACAACTCCCAGCATAAAATTTAACATGAAATCTCATTAATGTCAAGTGTTACACAGCTCAAAGGTTAACCTCCTAAGCACTAATAATATTTTTCAAGTCCTACAATAGACAACATAACCAAACAGGTTCACAAGAACAAGGACAGTTCCATACATCAAGCGTGGCTTACAGAAACAATTCTCGTTGATCAATTACTATAGTAATCTATTTAGGAGCTGCTCTCTCTGGTATCTGGTAATTTGAGGGTTAATTTCTGGGAAACCTGTTTGCCAACTGAGAACTGAGCTGGTGGTACCCATAACCTAGGTAAGGATCCCAAATAGAGTTCAAACTCAGCTCAGCCCCTACCCTCTCTACTCCAACATATCTGCAAATAATCCAAAGTACTTCCCTGCACCTAACACTTACTTATAGCAAATTTCATCCTGAATTCGAAATATTAAGAATGCAACCCTTATTACTGGTGATACTACTTCTGGAACTATTTATGAGAAGCAGCAGTAGAAAAATACCCCGTGTTGTAAATCACTCTAAAGTCTGACTCTGCTTCAGTTCATCTGCTAATTAACAGGCCAGGCTACAATTTAGACGTTCTCATCTTTGGGAGTCATAGCCCCCTATACATTTCTAATGAAAGCTATAACTGCTTTCCCCAGAAAACTGAATGCACATGCATGTGTACATACATGAACACACAAAGCCACAAACAGACATATACTAACACAACAAATTTGACACACTATTTCAGGGGCTTTAGGGACTGAATCCTTTTTGAATCTTCTAGCATTCTTGGATCCAGATTAAGAGAACTGTAGTTAGGAAAAACAGAGGTATATGGAGTATATTTTTATTTTCTTTTTCCATGCCCAATTTTTTAATCAGCACTTACACAAAGTTATGGAGGACAGACCACAAGAAACAGGAAACTGTCTCTCTCAGGAGCCCATTTCTCCCATTTTATCCCAGGGCAATACTAGCATGAATATGCAAAGATGTGTACATAAAATGCTCAGTGCAGTTCAGTCCAAAATAAAGGAAAACTGGGCACAATCCAAAAGTTGAAAAGCAAAGGAAAAGATAAATAAATTATGGTACATACATATCCAGTGACCACTGTTACACCATGACATAAATGGTCTATATGCAATGACAAGGGCAGATGTCCGTGACACATATCATTATATGAAAAAAAGCAAGCTTCAAAATAATATATGCAGTACAAACCCATTTTAGTTTAAAAAATAAAATAATAGTCCTCCAGGAGACAGAGGAGAGCTATATAGAAAATCTGTCTATGCTCAGAAAGAGTCTGGAAAGATATATATAAACTTTAAAATGTTTACCTCTGAGCAGTGGGATACATAGAATGGGGAGAGAGAAAGAACTGAGAGAGAAGAAAGAGAGCTTACATATCAATGTATTATTGATTATTTTTATATTTCAAAAAAATCAGAAAGACCAAAGTTACCACAAATACACATGTACGTCTTATCAAAAATTAACAAATGTCAGTATTTTTTCATAAGTGTTTCACATATCTTTTTTTTCTACTTTCAAGAAATAAAGTATGCCAGATAATACTGATTATCTGAACTCCTATATTATCTGAATTCCTAACAATCCCTATAAGCGGATTGTTAAAATAGAAGCCGGTACTATATTTGTAATTAAAGAAAACATTACACATTCCAGTCAAGATGGAGTCATGAATTATGTTGCAATATGTTCACCATGCTCCAAAATACTGAGAATAATAGAAAGAAGAGGCAAAAGACACTCAACTTTATAGAGTTCAACACTTGGGGGCTCAAAATTCAGATGCTGGCAATGGCCGCCAGGCCCTCCTCCTCAGAGAAGAACTGGGAATTAAAAGGATTTCCTGTAAGACGGAGAACTTCATCCTGGCTCACTGCCTGGGGTTATGCATTTATATTTATTTCATGAAGCTGTGGGCCGATGGAGGCAGAGAACTTGAATCAGAGCCCAAAAGAACTGGGCAAAACCATCACTGGCTCCACATCTGTATTTCTCACATCCTCACTAGTACAGGGGGAGGGAGTCCCAAGTGAAAAGCTACTCTAGGATGTGGTTCTGGACTGAAGCACCAAGGGATTAGATAAGACGAAACCACCCAATCCTTAAGGAGGGTCTAGGGAAATAAAGATTAAACTGAATGAGGACTTCCCTGGCGGTCCAGTGGTTAAGACTCATTGATTCCACTGCAGGGGTACACGGGTTCAATCTCTGGTCAGGGAACTAAGATCTCACATGCCGCGCTGCATGGCCAAAAAAAATTAAACTGAATGGTAGGGCTCAAAACAAGCTTGCAAACCAAAATTTCAAAACATCTGGAAAAATGAAAATTACTAAGGCAATAATTTTAACAAAAATCCACTTCAGATGAAATCATTTTAAACTTCATAATATTAATGTGTACCTTTTGCAATATAAGATTGAAAATCCTTTAAGAAAGAACAAGATGTCACATAAAAGAAAAAACAAATATGATGCGATCAAGTGCATCTTTGTTTATGATATGAGGTAAAGTTCTAACTCATCTTTCTGTATGTGGCCATTCCTCAAGCCTATACTTTGACCTCATACAAAAAGTGGTTCATTATTACTTATTTATCAATAAATATAAAAGCTAAAACTATAAAACTCTTAGGAAAAAAGCACAGGAGTAAATCTTCACAACCTTAAGTTAGGCACAGATTTCTTAGATACAACACCAAAAGCACAAGCAATAAAAGAAAATGTTAATAAACTGGACTTCAGCAATATTAAAAGCTTTTGCACTTCAAAAGTCACCGTTAAGAAAGTCAGAAGTCACCGTTAAAGTAAAAAGTCAAACCACACACTGAGAGAAAAATATTTTCAAATCACACGTCCAACAGCTTGTATCCAAGAGTTTAAAAACAACAGCAAAAACTCTTACGACTTAGTAAGGAGATGACAAATAACACAGTTAAAAAATGGGGAATATATTTATAGCCATTTCACCAAAGAAGGTACAGAAATGGCCAATAAGCACATGAAAATATGCTCATTATCATTAGTTATTTGGAAACACATACCAAAATGATAATGAGATACCACACACGCCTACAAGAGTTGCTTTAAGCAAAAAGCCAGTCGAGAATGTTAGCAAGGATACGAAGAAACTGGAACCTTAATACTTCCTGGTGCAGCCACTTTGGAAAACAATTTGGCAATTTCTTCCAATATTTAACACATATACACCATACAATCCTTCAGTTCCACTCCCAGATACCTACATGAGAAATCAAAACATATTTCCATACAAAGACTTGTACACCGGTGTTCACAGCAGCATTATTCATGATAGCTAAAGAGTGCAAACAACTTAAACGTCCATCAACTGCTGAAGGGGAAAAGAAAGGGTTGTCCGTGGTACTGAAATACAACTGTCATTTGCTTGTTTTTATTTCAGTATTTCTAAATAATCCATTTATAAATTCAAAATAGCTGTATGCTTAGCCCATGCCTCAATTCTAAACATTAATTAGTCCACTTGTATAAATCTGTAGCCACTTAAGATGTTCATAACAAGAATTCCCACAGTGAAAATGATTTTTTAATGGGAACCTTGTATATTAACCATTTCCAACTCTAATTAGATTTATCTGGGGAAAACACTATTGGCTACGTGATATAACTAATACTAACTAAACAAAATGTTAATACACTCTAAGTGGTGGAATACTGTTACACCTAAAAAAAACATAATGACCAACATTAATAAGAAACTAGAAATCTTTGATTTGGTAGTTATTCACAAATTATGTACTTTGTTCTATTTAAAAGCAAATATCTTGTTCACCGGGACAACAGCCAATACCTTAGAACTTGTATGCTGCACTTGTACTAATGCAAATGCAACAGGACAGCACTTAACATCTTTTCTTTGCTTGAATACTTAAGTAAAAATCATTATTTTCACAACTGAGTAATGAAAGTCTTGGGCATTAAGCAGATTACATATACAGTCAGCTCTCATTTATGAGTTATAATTTAACGTGGTTATTACATCTACTGTTAATGTGTAACACACGGCATCTTACGGCTAAGCACTGCAGTTCCATCTAATAATAGTAGCTATAATATTCTGAAATGTGCTTCATGAATCAAAGCCATCATGTGTTCACTGAGGGCTTGGATTAGCACTTCATGAGGCCTAGATCTATTACAGCTTGTTGGAAGAGGAAAAAGGAAGACCGGAAAGCTTTTAAGGAGCTGAAAAAAAAAAAAAAAAAAAGACCAAAACAGACAATCATTTTGGAAGCATTCCTTTTCCTCGCTAAATGGATCCTGTGGAGGACTGCTGGCGGTCTCCTACATTTACTGAAGAAATCTTAATGGAGCAGTATGTGCCCACTTTTGGTGACACAGCAGGCTCTACTCCAAAGAGGCTACCAAGGGGCCGGGCTGACACTTTCTAATTCATCAGAGAAGCAGAAAATAGGAAACCCAAAAGCCACAAAAGGCTTTTCATGGATTCTATAAAGAAGGATGGGGATTCAGAATAAGCTTATGGAGCTGAACTCAGCAAAAAATGGTGCAATTCTCTACTAAACAGAGAAATGATACTGCCCCTTACAGTGGCCAAAATACAACAGGACCTCAATAGCAACCAGAGCACACACGTATGAGTTAAACTGGAAATTCCCTATATTTTTAGGCTAAAATCTACTTTCTAATTTATTTTTACCACACACTAATCTTTTTGCAGTGGGAGTTTCCAACTTAGCTTTACTAAACATTTACGAGGCAGTCACTCTGTGACAAGCAGTCCATGGAGAGAGCACAAAGGTAAATGACATGCTTCCAGTTGCCGCACAGACCAAACCGTACCACACACGTGCTGATACGATGATGCGAGATGCTTGGGGGATACGGGAGAGGGAACAATGGGGACTCAAGGAAAGCTTGATAAAGAAAACGACAGCTTAGATGGGATCAGGAGGGCAGGAAGATGACAAGAGCACAAGACAAGAAGGGCAGGACAGGCAAAGAGCCCTAGATAACACCAAAGCTGCGAGAGAGCCTACTCAGAGAACGGGGTAACTTCAGCGTGACTGGAACACAGCACGTGTTTGGAAGGCATGAAAAGAGAGGAGGCTGTGGAGACAGTGGGTGATACGGCTGAACAAGTGGGGAAGGATCAGGGGTTCAAAAGGTACAAAAATGGGGATAAAGATCTCATGAAAAGCAGGTCTTCCATTGGACCTTGAAAAATAGTAAAATTTGCCAACTCCCCAATATAAGAACTGTTTTGAATCCCATGGAGAAAACACCATAGAATTTAACGTGCTTTCATATCCAATAAGAGAAAACCGAACAGAAACTAATCAATACAACAAGTCAAAACACGCCAAAGGACAAAATACACCTATACCACTCCAGGACCCTGGAAAATGCTATGACTTCCCTTCAAAGACAGTGTAACAACAGTAACCAAAAAAAGTATCTGCAGTGTTGACTGCAGAACACAATCCTCCTCTGAATAGCTCACCTTCTAGAACTGTGATGTCCAATCTGGTACCCAGTAGCCTGTGTGGCTAGTAAAATTAACAGAAATAAAATCAAACAAAATTTAAAATTTGATTCCTTAGTTGCACGACCTTTATTCCATGTACTCAATAGCTACATGTGACCAGTGGCTACCACACTGGACGGTGGAGATACAGAATATTTCCCTCACTGTAGAAAATTCTATTGGTCAGTGCTCTCCTGGAGTCATCACTACAGGAGGAATAGGAGAAAAACCCTTAAGGGCCAAAAATCACATTACAAACTTCTTTGAGATCCTGAGATCACTTAGCACTGAACTGGGGATATACATGTGTATTCAATAAATGTTTGTCAAACTGAATTTTAGTATAAAAGAAAGAATTATGGAAATGAACTAATTGTACATATTCCACTGTAGGCAAAGCTAACTATTCCTTAACTCTATTGATAAATTCCACAATTGAAGCTTTGTACCAGAGTTCTAAAAGTAACTACACAGTATACAACTACAGATGAGTTCAGCAAGATGAATACAGCCAATTTATAAAGAAGATGTGGTGTGTACACCTCACACACACACACACAATGGATACTACTCAGTCATAAAAAGGAATGGAATTCTGCCATTTGCAACAACATGGATGGACTTGGAGGGCATTATGCTAAATGAAATAAGTCAGAGAAGGACAAATACTGCATGATATCACTTATATGTGGAATCTAAAAAATACAACAAACTAATAAATATAAAAAAAGGAAACAGACTCACAGGTATAGAGAAGAAACTAGTGGTTATGAGTGAGGAGAGAGCAGAGGGAGGGGAATATAGAGGTAATGGATTAAGAGGTACTAACTATTAGGTATAAAATAAATAAGCTACAAAGCTATACTGTATAGCACTGGGAGTATAGCCAATATTTAATAATAACTATAAATAGAGTATAACCTTTAAAAATTGTGAATCACTATTTTTTGCCTTATATTACATAATATTGTACATCAACTATATCTCAAAAAAATTTAAAAATTAAAAATAAAATCAATGTATGGAAATATAAGGCAAACAAACAAACAAAAAACACAAAGACAAAAAAAAGGAGATTAAGTGTAGCTCACTTATCACAACAGATGTCTTCCAAAATAGTTACTAGAAAAATGAATGACATTCTACACTTTGAAAGTGAAGCTTACCATTTAAAGGAATCCTGTGGGAACCAATCTATAAAGAGGATTATCACCTCTAAATTTATCTAGTTAGAATATTAGAAATAGCTACTGTCTTTGACCTAAAAAAGTGCCAATCCTATGTTGCTACAAATAGTCATAAGAAGTTAAATTCCATAGAGCAAAGGCTGACCCACAAGAGGGAGGTCTCAGTGAGTACATGCTTCCTCCTTCCTCTCCCAGGGTGAACTCTCCTGAGGCTCATACTTGCTTAATGGGTCCAGACAAGTTTTATTCATAAGAATTTCAATGAGGAAAGGGAAAAGGGATTAAAATTCAATTAAAATGGACAAGAGAACTGAATAGGAACCTCACTAAAGAGGACCTCTCCTGAGATAAGCCCATCTCATTAGTAATCAGGAAAATGCAAATCAAATCACAAAAAGCTATCACTGAACACTTAAGAGAGTAGATATCACTGAGCACTTAAGAGAACAGGCAAAAATGAGAAAACCACCCGTGCCAAGTGCTGGACTGGAGCAAACGGCAACCCAGACACTGCTGTTGAGAGTGCAACGGTGAAACCCCTTTAGAGACTTATTTGGGATTATCGACTGAGGTTGAACGTACACATTTATCTAATAACGCAGACTTCCAGCGCTAGGTAGGTCCATGCCAGAGAGAAAGGTCTGCACGTGTGCACTAGAAACACGTACAGAATGATGACGCAGCATTATTTTTAGTAACCAAAACGGAAAACAAACCAATGTCAGTCAACATTAGAAAGGATAAACTGGAATATATGCATATAGCGATAAATTTCTATACAGCAGTAACAATGAGTCAACTACAACACATATAATAGCATGGACGGGTCTCACAGACATAATGTTGAGTGTAACTATTTCCATAAAGTACAAAAACAGGTAAAATTAAACTATCATACTGGGAGGGGTGTGATAGGTTTTAAAGTTGTTTTAAAACAAGAACAAAACACACATGGATCTAGTTATTGGGATGAGTCAGGATCTCTGGAAGGAGAGAGATTAGAAGGGCATGAAGGGGACCTGTGGAAGGCCTGTCGTGAGCTATTTCTTCATCTGTGTGATGGTTTCATGGATGATTTCTTTATGATACTTTATGATACTTGGACAACTTTGTTTTGTGTATTTTTCTATATGTTACATTTCACACACAAAAAAAGTTTAAAAGAACAGTCTTCACACACACACACACACAGTAGGGTGACCGTTTCATTCCTCTCACAACCACCTTTCACACTGCCCCCTCTCACCCTGACTCACCTCTTGTAGCACTTTACTCATCAATGGTGACACACTGATAGTCTCTCCTCCTTCTGGATGGATTTGGAAATTCACTCTTTGATAAAGAATCTGAAAAAAGAACAACTGTTTTTAAATTTGCCTCATTTTACAATGTAGGCTTTAAATTTAAAAAGTACTCTTTTGAGGAAAAAAAAAAACAAAAACACTATTTCCTAATGACTACTTTGTGGTAACAGGCTTACTGTGGGACTCCATGAACACCTTCACAAGGATGCAACCACAGTTTCAGGATCAGAATCAAGTGTGAGAAACCTGATATACAATGTAATAAATGACCATGAGATGAAAATGTGATTTCCAGAATCTCTTCACATATATATATATATATTTTTGTGGTACGTGGGCCTCTCACTGCTGTGGCCTCTCCCGTTGCGGAGCACAGGCTCCGGACGCGCAGGCTCAGCGGCCATGGCTCACGGGCCCAGCCGCTCCGCGGCATGTGGGATCTTCCCGGACCGGGGCACGAACCCGTGTCCCCTGCATCGGCAGGCGGACTCTCAACCACTGCGCCACCAGGGAAGCCCTCTTCACATATTTAACAGTACCGTATTTCCATACCAGAGCACCATCCTCCCTGACACAGATTTAGCCTGTGAATTTTAGGAAATTCAGCTTCTCTCTAGCCAAAGCCCATATCCTGCCATTTCCAAAGGACTTCTAAGGGGATGGTACCATCACTGGTTTTAACTCACATGGTTTCAAGTATATTGTACAGGACCACTTCTTACATGTTTTATTCTTGACAGCACTAACTTTCCCCATTATATTCGATAATTTATTTCCTAATATACTTTCTTCTTTTCTCATACCTGTACCCTTTCTTCTTTACTGTAATAAAGCCAACAACACTAATTTATATCCTAATATCTTCGAGTCCCTTTTCATATAAGTGACAGACTATTTTTTTTCCATAAATTAAAATTTTCATATTGCTGAAAAAGAAAGAGCACAAATCCCAAATCCACAGACTCAACAAAATATACTTCATACAGTTCGGGAGCACTTACTTTATTGGGAACACTTACTTCTGTCTTCAGAGAGCTGCTGGCAGCCAAAAGAACTTCAATGCTGCTAGCAGGGCAATGTGTCAAAGCAAAAGCCACGAGCTCTTGACGAGTGGCCAAGTCCTGGTAACCTTCTGATTGTCCTAACTGGCTACAAACATCCCAACTTTTAGAATAACCTGAAAAAAGGGCAAGAAAAAACAAACTGATTTTCACTACAAGAAAAAATCTTTAATCTAACATGAGAAACGGCTTTCTGCTTAGGTCTTATGTTACCAAAGCAAAGTCAGTCATTAGTGATGCATACTATTATATAAGCAGAAGCACATAAGGATCTGAAACTAGAAAAGAAAGATTAGGTGAGTTCATTGTCTAGAAAGTTCAGTGCTGCTCCAGACAAATTCTTCTGATAAACTATGTTAAATTTTAGATTCCCTGACAAGGCTACAAATAATCTACTGAGCTTTGATGTTGAGTAAAAGACCGGGTATCTGAATTCAAAAAGACTTGAGGGTATGGTTCAAGTACTTGTGTGAGCTTGAGAAAGTTCCAAGTGCCACACATCCTTCACCACTAAAAAACAATAATAATAATAATTCCTCCTTCATTAGGTTGTTAGAAGAACTGAACAATCTTTATTTAAAAACAACCTGTATTTAAAAGCTGTATTTATATACTGCAAAGCCTAGATAAAGAGAAATTATTATAGAGAGCTACACAGAATCATTCACTTTATAAAGATAGAGATCCAAGGACAGTGTCAAAAATACAGTCAGCCCCTGAAACCAGCAGAGTTTTATCCTATGCAAGCTTATACTGTGAATTCTTAAAATGCACTTTTATTCTTATTTGAAGGCATTCCAGTTAGAAAGCAGGCCTTTTTTCTAAATATACAGAGTCAAAATTAGTCAAAATTACAGGTACCATCCTTATAGGAATAAAATTATTACAAAGCTCTCCAAGTAAGCAGTAATAAATTAAGACAACAATGATTATCCAGAATACCATAATTATTCTGAACCTAATGTTGCAAAATCACTAGGTTAATATTACAGAACACAGTTCTTTCGGGAAACTAGTTTTCTAATGCTGAGGTTATAAAGCGTTGAGCTTTTCCCCAGAGTTTTCAACATTTTCATAGATGTGTTGCCAGACTCTCTCCTTGACAAAACTTTATTCAGGCTTCTCTGAGCCCTCTTCTCAAGGAGGCCTATACCTTGGCCCAGTCCTTGCTGAACCCGTATAACCCAGTTTTATCAAGAATCCTGCCAAGTTAGTTCAGAGAGAATCTCTCACCCTTGGTATCTGATCACCCCGGCCTGCCATCAGTAAGAATCCTGTTAAGTTGGTTTAGTACCAATCCCCCTACTCTTGATGTCTCTTCGCTGTCACTTTTCACCCATTGTTGACCCCTCAACCTGCTCCTCAGTGGTAAATTCCCAGCTGCCTTTTCTGTATTTGGAGTTAAGCCTGTTCTCTCTCCCCCACTGCAAAATTCATGAATAAAGTCTTCCTTACCATTTGTAAGAAGTGTCAGAATATTTTTTTCCTTTAACAGTATACATACAGAAAGTATACCTATCATCAGTGCACAGCTCCAGGAGTTACTATGAAGTGAAGCAGTGCATTTATAACCACTCACTAGGAATGCACAGACAACGGGTAAACGGATGTGCTTGAGTTTTCACACAGTCAGACACAGCTACAAAAAGCAGACCATTTAGCACAGAGCCTGTAATAAGACAACATCACTTCCTACCCCTCTGGGGAATGTATTCTTTAATAGAGAAATTATTCCACAATATAACCTGCTTATCCTCCAGAGACTTGAGTTATAATTTCAATATGGAAAGTTTTAGGGTTGCGAACTACTTCCCAATTACTCAACATTAATTTGAAAAGCATTATGCTATCTCTTAAAAAAATTAAAGAATAGAAATACTGACAATTTAGTCACAAATTATAGATACTTGAAATTTTTTAAATTTTCTTTTATATGACAAATACATAAAAAGGCATTAAAATATTTTAAAATTGTTATTAAAATTATGAGCCTGTTTTTAATCTGGAATGGAAAGCAACCATATCTCAGATAAAATATAACCCTTGAGCCCATTAAAGTATGTATATTAATATACAGCACATGGAATACATACTTATCAGCACTCACAAAACATTTCTCAAGGCTTACGAACACAATGTGGTTGGCTTACCGATTAGGCAACTAATTTCAAAACAGACCTCTTCCATTATTCACCACATAAAGAGGACATGAGCAAAGTATTTAGTTATCTACTTCACCTGTGGCCATCAGCTCCTGACAATGCACACTGGCAGCTTTGTAGTCATGGAAACGAAGTGCTTGCTCTACTAGAAGGATTAGAACCTGTCCACGCCTTTCTTCTGGGTCTTCACCTGTAAACACATGCAAATGACTTACTGATTTGGGCAGTATCAATTGATAGAGGAGCTCCTTAACACTATCTTTCTAATTAACTCCAAAATAAAAAAAACAGAGATTAGACTGATTTTTATAAGATTATAGGAGAAAAGATCATGGCCACTTAGACCTTCCAATCTATTTATTAATCATGGAATTCTCTCTCAGTCTCCTAAGTGATCAATGATTAATATCAGCCTCAGACCAAAAGTAAATTGGTACAACCACTATGGAGAGCAGTATGGAGGTTCCTTAAAAAACTAAAAACAGAACTACCATGTGACCCAGCAATCCCACTGCTGGGCATATATCCAGAGAAAACCATAATCTGAAAGGATACATGCACCCCGTTGTTCACTGCAGCACTATTTACAATAGCCAGGACATGGAAGCAACCTAAATGTCCATCAACAGAGGAATGGATAAAGAAGATGTGGTACACATATACAATGGAATATTACTCAGCCATAATAAAGAATGAAATAATGCCATTTGCAGCAACATGGATGGACCTAGAGATTATCATACTTAGTGAAGTCAGACACAGAAAAACAAATATCATATGATATCACTCATATGTGGAATCTAATTTTTAAAAAAAGGAAACAAAAGAACTTATTTACAAAACAGAAACAGACTTACAGATATCGAAAACAAACTTATGGCTACCAAAGGGGAAACATGGTACGGGAGGGATAAATCAGAAGCCTGGGATAAACACAAACACACTACTATATATGAGACAGATAACCAACAAGGACCTACTGTATAGCACAAGGAACTCTACTCAATATTCTGTGACAGCCTATATGAGAAAAGAATCTGAAAAAGAATGAACATATGTATATGTATAACTCAATCACTTTGCTGCACATGTGAAACTACCACAACATTGCAAATCAACTATACCCTAATAATACACATATATGTATGTATGTATGTATGTATTCACCCCCAGACCAGCCACTCCAATCTAAGTGGGTAGAGGAAAAGTTTTCCTCCCAATAGGGAATTTAAATATTTTTCCTATTCATTTAAAAATTTTACCCTTTGAATGTTCTAATTATAATTCATAAATGACAAATAAAAGGGGAAAAAACTTAAGCACAAAGTAAAATGGACTTAAATTTTATAGTTTCATTGTGATAAAGTTAATTTGTATATCAGGCAATCTGAGCAGATGGTTAAAAGGAAAAACATAAGGAAAAATAGGCTTGAAAAGAATGATGTCTAGAAAAATCCTACAAACAGAACAAAATTCTCGGGGAGAACAGCCAGGAGTATAGCCAGACTAGAAATCTATTAAAGAAAATGATCCAGATGTTTAGTCTGAAGAAAATACTAATGGTGGTCTGACAAAGCCTTGAGTATATGAAATACAATTTAAATTTTGTCCACAGATTCTTTGATACTCTTCTAAAGATGGAGCTTAATGCTTCTCCCCTTGAGTGGGGGCTGACTAGTGATTTACTTCTAACAAACAGAACATGCTGTAAACAACAGTGTGACTTCCAAGATTGGTCATAGAAAGCATTACGGAATCCGCCCTGCTCTCTCGTAGATCAACTGCTCTAGGAGAAACCCAGGAATTGCCATGTTAAAAGGACACTCAGGAAGCCCTGTGGAGAGCTCCACGGGGCAAGGAGGTGAGGCCTTGCACCACCAGCCAGGGAGCAATGGAGGCCTTTTCCAACAGCCATGGAAGCCAGTTCAGGAGTAGATGGCCCAGGCCCTGTCAACTTAACTATTTCCCTTGAACTTGGGAGGGCCTGTGTGACTGCTTCTGTGAATGAGACACAATGGAAATGAAGCTACCCAAATTCCAAAGCTAAATTATAGAAAAATGACATGAAGTTTTGCTGGTTTCTGTTGGGATGCTGACTCTGGGATCCCTCAGCCACGTAAGAAATCTGGGTAGTCTGAGAACACCATAAGGAAAGACTGTAAGGAGAAACCACACAGAGAAGAGAAAGCCCTAGCTACTCCATTCCCCAGCTTTTTAAAAAATCTTCTCAGCCCAGATGCCAGACATGTGAATAAAGCAGGCTTTGAGATGAGCCCATCCCTGGCTGCCGTATCTGACTGCAATTTCATAAAGGACCCTGAACTGCCCAGTCAACCACCAGAACTGGGAGAGAGAAAGAGACGTGACTGTTGTTATTTTAAGCTACTGAGTTTGGGGGTGGTTTGTAAAACAGCAATAAATAACCATAACATTCTATAAGCTTCAGGTACATGTCACCTGCCTGTGATCCCTTTCTTAATACCGCTCCACCCCCAGCAAAATATTAGAACTGCCTTTCTTCAAGTTCTATAACATTTGTTTACAGAAGCCATGTGCTACCATCACACCCCACGATGCAGCATAATTCACTGCTTCCGCAGACCTCTAAGATTCTAAATCCCCAGAGGGCAGCAGGTGTGTAACAGAACCCTGTATCCAAAGTACTGACAAAGTGATATTACTTCAGCTCTCTGAGGCCTCTATTTCCCCATCTGTAAAATGTGGCTAATAAGAGGCTGTTGTGCACAGCAAAAGAGGTAGTACGTTAAAAGGGCACAGAAGGGAACTGGCACACAGCAGTCACAGGTACGTATTAGCTATTATGTGCACTCAGGGGGCTCACAATAAAAACACTATGTTGAATGAAATGTAGATACGAGTCTTATTTTTTAATGATACTGCACCGAAGTTACAATACAGATTCCACATTAAAGTTTGTGAAATAGAAGTGGCCAAGTTGAGATGGTTCCAAATACGAGAACTAAAACAGCTGCAATGAAGAAAAGAGGTCTGAACACCATGTGGTCCACATAAGTGTGCTCTGCAGGACTGAAGAAGAATGTTCATACCATTATAAATGCAGGTTGGCCAAGATCACTGATCTTCCCGTTTCTACGTCAACGTCACAAAGACAAAAATGGAAATTAATCCTAGTAGGCAGGTACATGGAAAATGCAGACGGCATCCCTGACTCCTTCATTAGTTTCTATGAACTGGATCCTTATGAAATTCTTCCCTAATGATCAGAGTGCTTCAAAGTTTACAAAGTGCTTTTATATGCATTAACTCATGTGGGTCTCTTATACTCTGGCAGGTGAAGCAAGGGGGGTGTCATTCCTATTTTCCAGATGCAGAAACTGAAGCTTGAGTCATTTAGCAAATGAACGGGACGGTCAGGAGTGGACCAGTCTCCTGACTCCACACCCGATTTCTCCGCAGCCATGTGCGATGCCTCACGAAGGATGCCTGGCCCCAGTCACGGTGTCGGCACCTTTCCAAGGCTGCTGCAAGTCCAAAGGTGAAGATGCTAGTGTTATGCTTTTGGATAGGCTAGAAAAGGACAACTGACACAATAAAATTTACTAAAACTATAAGCCTTAAGAAGAAGAGTTCTATACATAAAAATTTTTAAACATTAATAAGTGTGTCCACTAAATATACATTTTTTAAAGCTCAAAATAAACAAAAATCCCCTTTACTTTTTTTTAAGCTAGAAATGGAATTTATCTCAATTTAAGTAAAACAGTTCTGGGGTTAGAAGTCTCTTTAGGCAGGATTAGATCCAGAGGCATGTAGTATATCATTGGGGTATTTTCTTTCTCTCTTTCAAATGGATTTATTTTCAGAAAACTGATCAGATAAACGACTGCCAACATCCCCAAGGTTGTATCCTTATGACTTTCATTTGGAAAGGAAGAAAGAGCCTCTGTCTTCCTGTGTTTATATATCAAGCATCAGGAAAGATTTTGATTGGTTCTGTTTGAGTCACACGGTCATCCCTGAACTGGCTGGTGGACAGAATACTGTGGCCGACAACTGTGGCAAAGCATCTTGATTGGCAAGTCTCCCGGGATCACATGGGCTGGGAGATGGATGGTGTCCCAAAGGAAGACCACTTAGCAAACAGACAGACGTGTAGCACAGATAACTAGTGTTTCAAGTCAGCAGGGGGTTCGTGTTTATTCTTTTAGTTGAAATGGGAAGGTAACTGTCACAAAATTGTGCTGGATCCATTTGAAAAATTTAAGCTGCACATTTAAAATCTGTTTAAGAAGACGAGGACCCACTTGACGATGTCCATCAGGTCGGATACACGTTGGATAAGCCACAAATACAAAAGAGAAGTATTAAAAGATTGGTAAGCAGAATAGTGCAAAATGTGAAGTGTAGAGTCAGAAAGACTTTCCTTGAAAGCCATGGCCTGCTATTTAACCCTGTTGAGCTAGATACTTAACTTCTCTGATCTTTAATTTCCCTCGTAAAATAGGAAGAATACATCAATCAACACCACTTAATAGAAAATGAAATAACACATGTGAACACCTGACCAAATAGTAAAGGCACAAATTTTTCTAAGAAATTACTCAGGACCAAAAAGATCACACCAAATTTCAACACTGAAGGTGAACTGGTAGGGCCGGCTGGTCCTATGTTCAGTTTTCTGGTTATAAATGGTGACCCTAACTTGTGTTTCTGACCTCGAAACCACTTAGTGGCACCCCAAATAAGCCTGCCCTCGTTTAAGTAACAGAAGGTCCAAGCAGCTCAGTATAGGTGCACCGTTTTATAACATGCCAACCTTTCTAGAAAAGACAAATCCTTGCCCAAAAGCAGCTCCTCTGACACCTATAAGCACATATTCCAACGTTCGTCTAGGTGATGTCGAGAATAACACAGATCCGTACTCTGCAGTTCAGCCTCCAAAACTTACCTGCTACCCTCAGCAGCTCAGCCAGGCCCAGCAGCTTGGTGGATTGCTTGTAGCACATCGGGGACTGGCAAATACACTCCTTGATGAGGCCGATCCGATCAGAGCACAGTCGCACTACAGAGAAAGACATAGTTTAGACTTGTGACCAGGGACATAACACTTTGTTATGTCAACAAAGCAAAATGAAAACTGTGTTAACCCCCAGATCAATAAGAGTTAAGTAAAAGACACAATTTTTTAAAAACAGTAAAGTTACTGTTGCTTCTGAATAAATAACGTAGAACGTGGATCTTTTCCTTATCACCAAACTTCTGAAACACAGCAAATGAACTGGCATTCTGAGGCTAAGAAAAAGTGTCACCTTTTCAAGTGCCAGGTCAGGACTTAGGGAAAATTTTAAAGAAGGCGGTATCTGTCTTTGAAAACTTCGCATACTTCCTGGTACACCAGTCGCACCACCTTACCTCAACCCCCTAAGATCCATTCCATGTTCCAAATATCCATCTTCTACCTCCACCACGTCATACCAGTTTGGAGGGCAGGAGTCCTCAAAGCGCTCACTGACCCAATTCATTAACCTTTCTCTAAAAACAGTCCCCATCCTCTCACTTAAGCTAGATGTTAGGAAAATAAGATGTCTGATCACACTAACTCGCACTATGCGGTAATTAGGCACACTTAAAGGGGGGAAAAAAAAACTTGAATTAAAGAGTATTATGTATATGCTAGAAAGAAGTGGTATCTATTCAGGATAGAGGTGTTAACTTTTAAGAAACATGGCACTACCTGGGAAGCTAGGACCCAGTAAATACAACAATAACAATTATCAGGATAGTAGCTGACATGAAATGAATATGACCTGCGTCCTAGGCACTGTTGTAGGTGCTTTATGTGTGTTAATCCTACAAGGCAGAACCTAACAGGGCAGGTGCTATTATCCACAGGGGAAGAAACTGAGGTGCAGAAAGAGTGAGTACTTTGGCTAAGGTCACTGAAAGTGATGGGACCTGAATTCAATCCAGCTCCTTAAATATTCTTCACACCTTCATTCCTTTATCCATTCCTAAATCCGTGGCTATATAACATACATCCTATTTTCCCCCAAAACTTCTTCTAGGTAGGTGGGAGGGGGCCCAGGGATTGTGGATATAAAGGAGAAAGGTAGTAGTTTTTCTTTGGGATAGGCTTTTTTTTTGGGGGGGTGGGGAGTAAGTTTTTATTATGACTAAATTTCATACTCACAGAAAGGTTGCAAGAATGGTACAAAGAACTCCTCTACAGTTTTTGCCAAGATCAACCAATGGTTAATCATCTGCTCCATTCACACTTGCAATCATGCATGCCCTTCCACCCTTCCCCCAAGCACATGCATATATACACATAAACACAGGTATCTACACACATCTATTTTTCCTGAACCATATGCAAATATCATGTCTTTTCATCCATAAATACTTTAGTGTGTATTGGGCTATTTCAAGATAGCTATACATGCAACTGCTAGTACAGTAATCCTGTGGTGGCCTTTACTCTAAAATATAAGGCAGATGTAGACTTCAGTTACTTCACAATCAGGACGGCTAATGTCTAACCTGAGTACAGCTTCCGCAGACTGTATTGTTTTCATGTCACAAATACCCACCTCATTAACTTTCAGGCTGGCCATGTAACTTCTATAGGCAATGAAATGTGAGTGGAAGTGACATACGCCACTTCTAAGCAAAGGCTTAAGAGTCATCATCATGGGATTCCTGATCTTTTCCCTCTGCTGCTACAATGCCAGGTTTAAACTTACCATATCGCACTGAGATTTTTGAGTTTGTTTTTTTTTTTTTACTATAGGACAGTCTAACAAAAACTAACTGATACAATATACTTCAAACTTTTTCATAACTTTTCTCAATCAAAAAACTGGGTTTTTTACCTCAACATCTGCTGTTTTATGTGTTTTTCTCCTAGTATATATATATTTTAAGAAAATGTGTACCATTACTTCCACATTTCAGATTCAGTAACTATGAGAAAGGTAATTTCTATATATTTCTAACCTGATTTTCAAAACAACACTTATAGATATTATCATCATTCTATGTACCTAAAAGCCTGGGTTTTCACAGATGCTTCAATGGTCTTGTTTGATGAATTCTTATATTCTTCTTAGAGAAACTCTAGGTTTATAACTCTAATAAGCTGATTTCCTTACTGTTACCACTCTTTCCAGCTCAATAAAATTAAGGTGGAAAACTGAAACTACACATGGCAATGGATCATCATTTTCTCTGTACTTCCTTTAACTGCAACGCTCAAGTTTGGTTTTCTGCTTGTTGCCCTAAGCATGGTATATTACTAAGATTTCACGCACATTAAATACATTTGGAGAGTAGGATTCTACAAGAATGTAACTGCCATGTTAAAATGCCTTTTTATTTTACTTATCTATCTTTTAAGCCTCTGGACCATTACTATACCAGTTCTCTTTTACTGTTTACCATAGGACATGCTAAATTATATTTCAAAATGTGATTTCTTATTTAAATTAATTCAAGCCATAGATGTTATTATCTTTCCATGAAGGGAAGAGGTCTTTTGACTCCTAAAATTCCTTTTCAAACTGAAATTAATGAACAAGAAAAGAATAAGCATATATGTATCTTTTAATAATTGAGGATTCCTCAATTTCCTCTGGATCTCACAAATATTTTTAAAAACTACTACAAGACACACACACACAAACACACACACACACACACACACACACACACACACACACACACACACACACACACACAC
>NW_020838136.1:0-30859 GCF_003676395.1 Aethalodelphis obliquidens | reverse complement strand
CACACACACACACACACACACACACACACACACACACACACACACACTCCCATCTCAGACATAAGAAGCATTTATTGACCAGTTACCCACATGGCAAACGGTCTCATAACAACCTTAGGAGGAAGGGACAGCACATGCCCAGCAAAACACAGATGTAAAATTTCAATTTCGGTCGCTCATGAAGGGCATCAAAGATGCAGAACATATATAGCTCCTCATGATGTTGCAGAAGGACAAATTGGACCATACAGGTGAGGAAGGAGATAATGTGTAGAAGTCAGTCACTTAGCTGATGATTGAGAGCAAAGGTCAGAGTTTCCTTCTCAAAGAATCTTTTACTTTCACAGCTCCTCATCAGTAGAGTATTGTTTACTGTTACATATGCAAGTTCTTGAGCCAAACAGACTACCTAGCTCCACCTCTAACTAGCTGTGTGACCACAAGTAAGCTACTTAACCTCTCTGTGCCTTGATCTAGAAAAATGAAAACAATAACAGTCACTACCTCACAGGGTATTTACAAGAATTAATAATTACACGCGAAGTATACTTAGAACTTAAAAATCACTCAATTATTATTATTATTACTAACATATTCACAGAAATGCTTAAGTATTGTATTCTCTAGTATAAGGATTCTCAGTGTTCAAGATATAACTTTCAGGACTGTCCAGGGAATATTTTACTATTATCTCCAACTGAGGAAGGTAAAGTTCAAAGCCATTAAGTTGCCACAGATCACACACCTCAAGGCGGCTGAATCAGAATTTAAACCCAACAAGACAGAATCAGGCCTGCATGTCACGTCTCTCAGTACATTAGTCCCTCAAAGTCAAGAGGTACCCCTTCATTATTTTGGTTACTGGAATAAAAGTGCCTAAATTAATCTTTATTGAATGTAAGGAAAGGAGAGTGGAGGAGAAGGAAGGGACAGTGAGGGAGGGAGGGAGGGAGAAGGAGAAAGTAGGTAAGACCACTCTAATTCTGCCATCATTAAGAGGACCTCCAAGGAAGATAATAAAAATGACAGCTGATACCTAATTAGAGAGCTCTTACTATATCCCAGGCACTACAAACATACAGACTTAATCTTTACAAGCAATTCTATAAGGTACTCATTACTACGCTCATTTTGTAAATGAGAAAAGTTAAACACAAAGAAAGGTTAAGACACGTGTCCAGTTACTCAGCAATAAGTGGCAACATGGGCTCCCAGCTGGGCTTAACACAATGTTGTAAGTCTGGAAAACCGACTTACTCTATTGTAGAAAGAACACAGGGATAACTAAAATATCCTAAATTGGTTCACTTGAATAGTAAGAATAATTTACACAACATAAACACCCAAGGTATGGGGAAAAGCACACATATGTACACACACAAACACATCATAGGCGATTCTTACACGAGGCATTATTTTTTATATGATATTTGTAATCCTGTTTTTTATTAACTCATGCATTATAACTTATCTAGTACCACTAGCCCTCACCTGCTGAGAGGTGCAGCAACTCCTGGAGTGTAGGCAAAGAAGGCTTCAAAACAAAGCAAAGTGACAAAATGAACTACTGTACACTGACTACAATAAAAAATACCTGGACCATAAATCTTTAAATATCAAGTAACTTTGTTCGTCCAATATTACTGATGAATACTAAAACCTAAATTATATTTGTGACATAAATACAACAAACAGTACACAAAAAGAATATTCCATCTCCACATCCAGAAGCCATTCTAATAGGAAATTCCAAATTAATATATCAAACTGAAAAGCTGTCAAAACATGAAAGCAAAGTCTTCCTTAAGACTCTCCTCAGTCAGGAAATTTCTCAGAACCT
Organism: Aethalodelphis obliquidens; assembly: GCF_003676395.1. Taxonomy (NCBI): domain Eukaryota; kingdom Metazoa; phylum Chordata; class Mammalia; order Artiodactyla; family Delphinidae; genus Aethalodelphis; species Aethalodelphis obliquidens. Next base: position 29,019 of record NW_020838136.1, on the reverse strand, counting down.
ACAGTTTGGTTGCAGATATTGAAACCCATCAGCTGATGTGCAAATACTGCTAATTGAGCACCGAAGAAAAATCAGAGCGCAACGTAATTTTCAAACTTTAATAGCATTTGGGAAACCATTTTTTGTATTCTATCAATCTGCTTGAATTAAATAACTAGCTAAAATATACACACACACAGAGTCAAAGCTATAATGACTTGACCTAACAAGAGATATAAGAAAGACAAAAGTTTCACAGTGCTCTGGACTCTCTCATGACTGAAATCCTCAATTAAAAGTATAAGTGTTTCGGGGGAGGTGGTTAATAATTTAAGATATTTGAGAATAAACTGAAAATGCTTTTTGGTAACTCTGATTAATCCTCACAATTTTAAGAAGCTCTGAGCTCAAAAATTACATGAATGGTGCGAGTGAGTAGAATTTTCTAGTGATTTAACAGTCACCTTGAACACAGTTGCTTCAGATGTTGCCGGCTATTTATAAGTCACATACAAACTACTGTCAAACAAAGATATTCAAGGTAATGGTAATATTACCTTTTAAAAGTCTAATAAATTTGTCTGACAAGCAGAACTTTAATTTTTAGTAAAACTACAGTGGAAATCCACATGAAAACATGAGAATGTCTCTCCTGCCTCATATTCCCTAAGATCCACCTGACTCAAAGCACCTCAGAAGACAAAGACACCAAGGAACCTTTAACAGGCTATCACTGACCGAAGATACTAGAAGTTTAAAAAAAGAAAAAGAGAGACACACACACAATTCTGATGAAAATTTATCAAAAACCAGAGAGATGGAAGGAACTTAGTTATGCCTCCCCCACTCCCAATTCCAAACGTTTCCAGAGTTAAGAACAAAGGTAAGAGCACTTTGCTGTATACCTGAAACTAACACAACACTGTAAATCAACTATATTTCAATAAAAAATAAATAGTAAACGTAATTTTTTTTTAAGAATAAAGATAAGAGATTACATGGAAACTAGCCAAGCATACCACTAATCGCCAAGCATACCCGCTTCATTTAGGGCAACGAGGTCCGGGATTGAAAATCTACCTCCTTCTTATCAGGTAAGGTTCAGGACACTGGGAGACACCCACTGTCCTGATAGGACAGCAGGATGGTTTGAGTTGGTACTAACCTGACTTCTACCTTTAGGTAAAAGAACTCGAGCAATGTTAACAAATTGCTAGTAATTTAATTCTAAACAACAACTTCCTGTCATTCCCGCTGCTTAAAAAAAAAAAAAAATCTGTTTAATTAAAGAATATTCTACAGTAAGCATAAAAACAAATAAACTATTATCATTTATAGCTAATTCTAAATCTATGCAACTGAAACAAGTAAATAAATTGCAATCCAAAACTGATGTAAACCTGAAACTCTCATCCATATTCCCCAATTTCTATTTGTGCTTTTATCCAATAGCCTCACGGCTGTACTGTTATTGAAAAATGGGACAGAGGGCAGAATCTATTGCTAATGGACTAAATGACCAAAAGTACTCTTTAGTTAAAAACCTAAAAAGGAACACGAGTGAACTAATGCAAAATGAGTTAATAATAGTGCAACACTAAATAGAAAACTCACCTTGCAAAGGCAGAATCTTTACCCCAAATTCTTCGAGGCACCCCAGGGCTTGGATAAGATCTAGCTCCTCTTGAATGGCAGCGGGTCTATCTGTTATCAGCTGTAAGCAGCACCTAGGAGAAATTCATTTTTAAAAAGGAAAAGTAACATATGTTCAGCTAAGTTGCCCTTCTATGATCAACAACATAGAGATCCAACACATTTATCAAAAACCAACTTCCTTCCAGGTATTCTGCTAGAGGCTTTCTGATATCTTATTTAATCCTCACAGCAAGGCTGTGAGACAGGCAAATATCACCATCTGCTTTTTAAGGAAGCCAAAATTGAAGCTCAGAGGTGAAGCAGTTTGCGCAGGGTTATGCTGACGGTACGTAAGGTATCACAGGATAAAGCAAGATACGTTAGCTCTGGGTTTAGTGTTCTGTTCACTGTTGACTCAAAAGATAATGATCATGTAAAAAAAATTTAAAAAAACAGAAGGAATACAGTTAATTTCCAGTTATTCTTTTAAGGAAAACAGAAATGTCTTGATTCGATCACAATTTTGTCTCTCAAAGGAAAAGGAATAACCTAAGAAACTGCACAAGAGACATTTTTCTGATCAGAAACAATCAGTTGGTGATGTAGTACTGAGATAAATACAGATGAAAGTGATTTGATAATCTACGAATTTGTGATACCTATGGAGTATTTTAAGCAAATTTTTTTAAATTCAGAGAAAGTATACTTAATAAATATTGTAGTTAACGATAAACCTATTTTCTGAAAGGTGCATGGAGAGGAACAGTGGGGCATGAGACTAGAAAGACAGGTAGAGATCAGGCCATGAAGAGCTAACAATGCTAAAATCATGGACCATCACATGAAAATATCTAGGCCTCAGGATCTAACTACATGACCAAGCGACAGATATAGGCCTAGCTTGCTCTTGCAAACTTTGGGGATTTAAATCAGATGAGCACTAACACATACTTACTACTGGTTCAAGAATAAACAGTATACAACCTATTTGTGGCATCTACCAAAATTCTAACAGCACTTTGAACCCAGGAATCCCAGTTCTAGGAATTTATACTACAGATAGGCTCTCACATGCCCAGACATAATTATGGATGTTCACTACCACAGTCTTTTTAAAATAAAATATACTAAATCAGGAACTAATTAAATAAATTGTATAAAAGTCAAATAGTCTACAACCATAAAAAAGGAATGAAACAAACCTATATGTATCCACATGGAAAAACCCACAATATAGATCGTAAGTGAATAAAACAAGACACAGAAAGATAGGTACAAGTAGTATACACTTATTTGTGATTTAAGAAAGAAGGGGGTAACTTTTAATAAGATATTCCAGAAGGATACACAGGAAACTGATTAAAAATATAACCGAGGGATAAAGTTAGAGGAACTCGAATGAGGAGAAAGACATCTTCCATAACTATCTTTTGTGTATTTTTAAATATTTTATCTTGTGGATGTACTGCTTCCTCAATTAAAAAAAAAACAACCTAGTAAATAAATAGTAATTTAATCAGTAAGAATGGATGGGCTATTTTCTATTTCAATAAAACTGTAAACAATGAAATACATCTGGGCTCACAGGTCTCAATCAGATTGGTGCCACGTTACACACATACGACATCTTTTCTAAATGAAGGTGTGTCCTTGTAGGAGAAAAGGGGATGGATGAAAGGCAAATACTGCAAGTACTGTGTAGTTTCAAAAATGATCTCTAGGAGCATCTGTCAAAAAGATTTAGGTCAAACACAACTCCCAGTTGTTCTATTTGATATTTTCATCATCTGAAATAGAAATACTATCCCTTGGGAGAGAAGGAAAAAGTTTACTAACTATTTTAAACAGCTTTGTCAAGTTCAATAACATGGTTTGAGAAAACATGATTCTTTCTGTGATAAGTTATCACTGGGGGAAAAAAGTTACCTTTAAGTTTTGCTAGAGTTGAAACAACTACCAGTTATTTGAGGGGAAAAGTAACTCTAAACAACTACCACAATCTTTACATCAAAATAAATTCCAAATGGGCCTAAAATTTCCATGCAAAAATAAAACCACCAAAGTAGTAAAAAAAACAATACGAAAAACTATTTTAATGGTCTTGGGAATTAAAGGTCTTTCAAAGGATGATACAAAAGACAAAAAAGAATAACAACCGAGTTTTTTAAAAATTCAAAATAGCCATTTGAAAGATAAACTGTACATTATTAAAACTTGGCAACACAGTTTAACCATTAAGAGAGGCAAAGGGCACGTGTCCCATATGCAAAAAAAAGCTCCTAAGAATCAATAGGAAAAAGAGGAACACAAACTTTCCTGTACAACAGGCTAAGAGAGGAACAGAATTCAGAGTCCAGAAATTTCCCCCTGGAAGGGACTTCTGAGTTTTATCATCTAATCAGAGCGGAAGCCATGTAAAGCATACAGACACGACCTAATGTGTTGAAATTTTCCAGAACTTGAACTTGCTGGCTACCACTCGATCTCTTCCAACAGAAGAAAAGCATAACCTTATAGATAATCATCTAGAATGACCGTGGGAAAGTGTGCTAGAGAAAAAGGGTCACAAGAGAGTTGATGAATACTTAGGATGTACTTAAGTTTTCATTCTACATTCAAGCAATAAATAATGGTGCCCCATAGAGTAGAGTCAATCTGTACTTGTGATAACATATTTTGTGAGGTAGAGGATAAGACCAACAATGAAGTTTGTATATTCTGACTTCCCCGCCTCCCTCTTACGGAGAATACAGAGTTCCTCTACCTAGCCAGATCCATGCAGCTGTCGGTGAGGCTGGTAGAAGAATTGAAGTACTCTCTGCTGGCAGCCAAAACCAAGTCAATGCTTTTTTCGTAACTGACCCTGTACTGGGTTTTTCCTTTCTGGGCTACACTAGTCGGTGGATTTGTTGAACAAGCACTGCAGTGCATCATCTGCCCAGCCAGGTGGATATTTTCAAGGCGACCGGAACACAGAAGGCTCTCTGTAAATACCTGGGGAAAAGAAGAAACTGGAGTTAGTGCTTAAAGAGGGAGGACTCAGTTCTTGACACAATGGAGGCTCTGCTATCCAAGTGAAATAAATTTTAAAAAATACATCCAACCTACAGGTAGAGGTTGCACAATATTTATGAATGTACTAAATGACAATGAAGCACACTTTAAAACGGTTAGTATTATGTTATGTGAATGTCACGTCAATAAAAAAATCCCCCTTTTAGGAAGAAGAAATAATTTAACTGAACAAACCAATGGTAAGCATAATATTTTAATGTGTTACAACAAATACTTGAGTAAAATATCCAAAGTTCTTACTTATTAAAAACAGGATCCATTAGACACACTGTCCACACTCTGCTTAAAGTATTTATAACATTTCAATTTTTTAAAAGAAAATCTTTGAATATGATACACATGATTAATGACTGTTTAAAGCACCTGAAGTCAGTCTTGTAAACTAAACACCCAGGCTGCAAATGTTCTACTTACACCTAGTCACTAGAATTACAATACACCACAGAACATTTTTTTCTAATCTGCAATTTAAAAACTATTTAAATAAAACAAAAGCCTCTGATGGAAGGCAGTTATGCAAATGTCATTGTATTTTACAAGGCAACTAATAGCATCAATTAACATAAAATTTATTCCATAATTGAGGTTATCTACTTACTCCAAAAAAGTCCTATTAAAGAGCTCCCTTTAAACCCACACTAATAGCATCAATATATAAATAGCACAAGAACTTCCACAAGAATGTTCTTTCCTATCATGCCACTCTTGGATGAGGATAACACAGAAAAAGAAGAGATAAAAAGTAGATTTCATGGAGAAGCAAGAGTTTCCTTATAATTAGGAAGGCTACCCAGTTTTCATAGGACCCCCTTATTTTCACTTGTTTCTAGGCTTCTGGAGAAGACATTTTTAGACAGCTGTTTCCTAAAATGACTGATAAGGATAAAATTACTAATACCTACGAGAGATCTGCTATAAAATCCATATTGTGACAGAAAGCAAATTATCAGTGAGTAACCCTAATCGCTTATATGACAGGTGAAAATGGCTTGCTCCATGTGACCAAAATGACTTAGATGTAACAATATCTCTATTCCTTTGGTTTATTCAGGTAAGCCATAAAGAGTCAATGCGCAATACTAAAAAATAAAATTCACTCACTCTAATATTTTCAAGGTTTTGCTGAAATGAACAATATAGATTTCTGCTCTACAGGCTGTATGGAAATCTTGCACCTTATCAAAATTATGCCAATGAGATTTAAAATTATTTTCCAATGACAGCAAAACCTAATACAGTGGCCACAGCTCAGTAAGACAATATGGCATCATTTAAACATCACTAAAATATTTTAAAATGTAAGTTTGCCAAATCTGTATTATCTTCTAGAATCGGTTCAGGACAGTTATAACATGCTTTCAAATGTTTTCTCAAAGGAGAAAGACTAACGGCGCGAAGTCATTAAAATATCAAAGCCTAATGCAAAGGTTAAAATATAACTAGAACAATTTACTACGTCACGTTGTTATGATAGACTACTCCACACAGGAGCGAGTTCAAGTGTAATATACTTAATGCTAATTTTTCAATCAAAGTCAGAAAATACCAGGAAATAACGCTACTCCCACTTTAAAAACACTACTTCAAGCAGTGTTACTAATGACAGTAAGATTTTGGACCCCATGTGCACATAGATTATTTTCTCCTGAAACTGAATTTCAAGTTTTGCTTTAGATACAAAGGTGAAGTTTCTGGCAGCTGTACGTGGTCTGCGAGTATAATCATCAATATAAAGTTTACACTCATCAAGCACACAAAAACCTGAAGTTCAAATATAAAACCATTCATTTCTCAACAGTCTGTATTAGCGCTCTTCTGTTAAAACTACCTTAAATTAAAATACCAACCAATTTCACAAAACAGAGACCTATTTTATAACTCTCATTTTATCAACGGATTATGCTTCGTGATGTCAGAGCAGAGCAACACAAGAAATATTCTACACGATTTTGATCTGGTTTGTTTGATAGGCAAATTCAAATGGGAACCTCTTTTAAACTGTATCTCATTAAAGATGGGTTAGCTGGATCCTTTTTCCATACAAAGCATGAGTAATTTGGTGGTAATACACACACCTTCCAAAATAAGGATTAAATTCTCCTAAATTACACTCCTAGTCAACTCACCATCCTTAAGTATCCTTTACGCTCCAGACACTATAATATGCCCTGGGGTAGCTGAGGATGAACATGATATGATAATGCCTACCTAGGAGCTAATGACCAAAGGGAAGAAACACACACAGAAACAAACAAGTCATCGCATCCGCATCCAAAAGAAAGGCTGTCATAGAGATAAGTTACATCAAAGGACAAAGGAAGGCATCCTAGAGGGCATGATTAGGGAGCTGAATCATAAAAGTTATCAGCAATTTTCAAATTTAAAAAAGAGGAATATAAGCCAGGCAAAGGGAATAATGTGTACAAAGTCACAGAAACAGGAAACAGCATCGTGAGTGGAGGAATTCATGACAGATTTGGCACCGCTGGAGCACAGGGCACACGGCAGCGAGTGTCAGAGGTGAGAACAGACAGGGTGGCTGGAATCTGCCGTGGCTTTCTATGCCAGGCTAAGGAATACGGTTACTTTCTAACTGTAGATACGGTATTTTATCTATTTTATATAGCAGCGCATTTTAAGAAGGGGAGTGTCATGAAAAGGTCTGTTTTAGAAGAATACTCTCTTCCGTGTAAATGAGGAAGAGATATGGAAGTAGGGAAACAAGTTTGGAGGATTACAACCATTTAGCAGAGATGAAGAGGGGACAGATTTGAAAGACTTTTCTCAGGCACATGAAGCAAATTTTAGTGACCACCAAAACTATGGAAGAGAGAGGATCCAAGTACGATTCGGAGTTTTCCAGCTGAGAATTAACCCACTAAATAAATGGTGTTGCAATGAACAAAGAAGAAGTTATGTATGCAAGCGCTCAAACTCTAAAGCACCACTCAGTTACCAGCTATTGAATATTATTCAATAATTCAATCCTATTACTTACAGAGAAGCTTATGGTCATCATCTTGTGTCCAATCAACAAAATGTAACAACCAAAATTACAAAATTAAAAGGAAATATTTACATATGTAGAGTTACCTCATAGCAAGCATCAGAGTCTAGACAGGTGTAAACATTCTGCTGCATAGTTAACATGTCTTGCAGCAACATTCTCCAATGAGACTCACTGACAGGAGGCTGCCTGGGGGTAAAAAAGAAAATAATTCATGAAATTGCTCTCTTCAATTAGTCAAAAGTAAAAAAAATTGGTACCACTATTCTATATGCCACACAGCTCCCACATGATCAAGAGAAACAGATCTCATTTGAATTTCCAGGGGAAAAAACTTTGATTAAAGATAGAGGGAAGGGCTTCCCTGGTGGCGCAGTGGTTGAGAGTCCGCCTGCTGATACAGGGGACACGGGTTCGTGCCCCGGTCCGGGAAGATCCCACGTGCCGTGGAGCGGCTAGGCCCGTGAGCCATGGCCGCTGAGCCTGCGCGTCCGGAGCCTGTGCTCCGCAACGGCAGAGGCCACAACGGTGAGAGGCCTGCGTACCGCAAAAAAAAAAAAAAAAAAAAAAAAAAGATAGAGGGAAAAGTTGGACAGTGACGCATCAATGCCAGAAATATTGCCAGAGCTGCCTCTGCCGTAGGCTGCCTAGACACAAAACTGATAATGGCAAAGGTAAACAGCTATGAGTTACTAAGGTAAAATAAAGCACACGGTAAAGTAAGATAAAGCAGCTGTGATATAGCAGAAAAAGCACTTGGAGACAGGAGAATGAGTTTCAAATTCCATCTTCATCACTCTGCAGTCGCCAGCAGGGTGTGTTCTTAATTTCAACCACACATGCAGACCCAGAGGGCAGCAGGGGCCACACCTAGCATGAGTCTGGAGGCGGGAAGCACAGCTGGCCAGCCGGCAGCCCTAGTGGTTCCTCTCAGTGGGACTCCATGCGGCAGTCCACAGAGCCTGGGGTAGAGCACTGCGGGGGTTCTCTCCCATCCAGGCGACAGCCCAGGTGCCAGCCCAGGTACGACAAGCCCTGTCAGGTAGCTGCAGTTCCTATCTGGCTTAGGAAGGAGCTTCATTCCCCACAAAAGTCAGTACCTTTTTTTTTTTTAACATCTTTATGGGAGTATAACTGCTTTACAATGGTGAGTTAGTTCCTGCTGTATAACAAAGTGAATCAGCTATACATACACATATATCCCCATATCTCTTCCCTCTTGCATCTCCCTCCTTCCACCCTCCCTATCCCACCCCTCTAGGTGGTCACAAAGCACCGAGCTTATACCTTTTGTAACAATTCCATTGGCATAGTTTTCAGGGTCCCCTCGAGGATAAGCCAGTGACCACACATAGGAAAGCCAAAGTTTCAAGCCCCTACCAGGTTTTCTAGTTCATTTACACAGTTCCTCCAGGAGCAATTTACCAATCAGAGATGAAGTAGTGAGGCCTACACTATCTAGTTGATCAAATACCATTTCATGGTAGTATCCAGACTTACAGAGTTAAAGAATCAGTGGTTCAGATTCTCCTGCAACAGGGGAAACACTGTTGTTAACAATGTCACAGAGAGTCACATATTAGCTGCGTGACTATATTTAACATTCTGGAATTTCAGCTTTCTCACTTAAAGAGAATCTCAAAAAATGATAAGGAAGGGATGAGATTAATTTTGAAAAAACACAGACAATGAAACAAAATTTTTCCTGAGTATAAAAACAAGCTCAGTTACCTGTATGGATTTGAATAAATTTCTTTGAGCTTCAGTTTCCTTTTCTGTATATTATGATAATTAACTTAAACTAGAATGTATGAAAAAGACACTCCCCATATTTTTCTGGTACAAAGTAGCATTCAACAAGTGTGAATGAATAAATCTGGAAGTCACAAACACATCTGTTTGTTTTTCTGTAGTCACATACACAACCACTAATATTGTCTAGTAGGAGGGAGAATGTGCTGTAATTCTCTCTACCTCTCTCAAAAGTTCATCTTTGTTGAATATATGTGAGTTTGGAATCATCATTTATGTTTATTTTCTAGTCTTGAAGTTCTACATAATCATGAATCTCATTGTTTGAAAAGGGTAGGTTTGGTTTTGTTTTCTGTTTGTCAAATTCCAACTGGGTGTTCCTTTTCCACGCGTCATTTTCTTTCTTATGCATTAAAAACAGGGCAAATAGACTGTGTTTAATAGTATTGCTATGGAAAAATTATGCATTTGGGATCTTTCCTACAAAAATTCTAGTCTTCAGGAATTTTTTTCACCTAAAATTTTTAATAACCATATGCTTCATTTGCTTATAGCATTTTCTATTTGCTACACAAAATGAACAATTATTTCTCTCTGATATGTATTAAAGCTTAAGAGAATACATATTTTTTTCAGCATACAAATACACAAAACAAACTGATATATTTGCAAGTCTTCAAGGATAATCCCTGAAGTGTTTCCATTAGTTAGACCTTGGTACGTGAACTCTTTGGGTGGGCTTCAAAGAATTAAAAGACTCTTTCAAATTTGGCTCGCAGGCAGTAAAGTAGCAAAATGTTTGAAAAAGTGAGTGTCCATCTTGCACCAGCTTCATAAAATCAGACCTGGGTACTGTCTAGCTGAATTCAAGTTCTCGCAGCCCAGCTGTTCTTCTAGAAGCCAGCAACACTGGGACAGATGGTATTAATGTTTTCTCACACATGGCTAGCCTTAAGTACAGGTTCTAATTAAAATAAATTATAAGACATTAGTTCCAAAGGTCTTTTTAGAATACATGCAGTAAATAAGAACCAAGAGAAGAACCTGGAGGCACTATACAAGAGGTGTGCAAATTGACAGGGAAATACCTGAATACAAACAGGATGTATTAGTTACAGCTTTGGAATGGAGGTGTATTTTCCAGCGAGAAATAGTATTGCACTCAAGATAGTAAAACCTGATTTGTGACAGTCAGTGAAATCTGCCACCATTTAGAATATGCATAAGAAAATTTGATAGGTGCTAAAGGCCAAGCCATAGTAGCATATATGAAATAATTAAGATTCATTTCAAGTTGACTACCTTGAAAAAAGAGGCCATATTCTCTTACATATTCACAGTAAGTAGAATGCCATAAGTAGAAATTAACTGCAAGGACTTTAGAAGTATTTGAGGGATTCAATGGAAGGACAGCAGGTAATCTAGCAGCAACAGTGAGGCTTTCTTACTGAAGAGTAGGTTCTTGACTAGAGCCAACATGATGGGAAATATTGACCCATCGTTTATAGCTGTAAAGAAAGTTTAAGACTTAAATTGTCAACACCTCCTAAATTATTCATTTAGTAATTACTGAGAGAGGGATATGTAAGGTTCCAAATTAGATGTTTGGTGACTGTAGCACTTGCCTTAGATAAGCTTATGATTTTGAAGGGAACATAAGGCACATAAATCAATAACTAAACTGTTGAAAGAGACAGAGATAAAGAGAGAATTTTAAGGCTTCCTGTAAATCTACAATAATTTTAAGAAATAATAATCCATAAATAATAATAAATCCATAATAATTAATACAGGATGGTTATTAGAGGAATGATAGACAAACAGACCAATGGATCAAAATAAAGGACCCCAAAATAGGCCCCCGTAATATGGAAAACTGATATTCAACAAAGATGCAAATGCAATTCAGTACAGAAAGAACAGTCTTTTCAACAAATGCTGCTGCAATATTCAGATATTAAAAGAAAATAATCTATACCTTGAACAATAAACAAAAATGAACTTTCAAAATGGGCCATGAAACTGATTGTAAAATGTAAAACTAAAAATTTTACTAAAAATGGCAGGAGGAAATCTTTGTGCCAAAAGTTTCTTAACATGACATCAAAAGCACAATCAACAAAGAACAAATTGATAAGCTGGACCTCATCAAAATTTATAAAGTATGCCCTTCAAAAGACACAGGTATGAGAATGAAAAGATAAGGCATAGATAGGGGAAAATCTTTGCAAAGCGTATATCTAATAAGGACTTGTATCCTGAATGTATAAGAAAACTCTCAAAATCAGTAAAGAACCCAATTTTTAAAATGATCTAAGAAGATACACTGATGTCAAATAATCACATAAAAAGATGCTCAACGTTATTACTCACTGGAGAAAGCAATTAAAACCAAAATTAGATACCACAACATACCTATTAAAATCACTAAACTTTAAAAGACTGACCACAGCAAGTACTGACAAGCATGTAGAGCAACTGGAACGCTCCTAAAAGACTGATTAAAAAATAAAATGGTACAAATGCTTTGGAAGACAGTTAGGCAGTTTTTTTAAAAGTTAACCATCCACCTACCATGTGATCCTGCCATTCCACTCTCATGGATTTATCCAAAAGCAATGAAAGCGCATGTCCATACAAAGGCTTGTACATGAATATTCATAGCAGCTATATTTGTAAAAGCCAAGACTCAAAATAAACCAAATGTCCATCAACCAGTGAATAGATAAACAAAGTGCAATAAATCCATCAATGGAATACTAGTCAACAAATAAAATGGAATAAACTACGGATCCATGATACAACATGGATGAATCACAAAGTAATTATGCTAAGTGAAAGAAGCCAAACAAACAAACAAACAAAGCGCATATACTGTCATGACTCCATCTCCATAAAATTCTAGGAAATGCAAAGGACGATGTAGAGACAGCAAATAGATCAGTGATAGCCTGGGGAGGGGATGGGGGTGTAATGAGGAGAGGCAGAAGGAGGGAGGGGATTATAAATGAGCGAGAGAAAGCTTTTAGGGGTGATGGATACATTCATTATTTTGACGAGGTGATGGCTTCATGGGTATATACATATATCAAAACATCATATTCTATACTTTAAATATGTGCAATTTATTGTTGGTCAATTATAACCCAATGAAGTCAGAAAAAGAAAAAAAGTAGTACTTTTTCTTAATCACATACAACTATCGATTAATTTTATTACTCACTTACGACCGGTGTGCCTGGTCAATCTAACCATCAGCTTGTGTGCCTCTTCTGAGCTAGACTGAGTATTTTTAACATACGAAATTGGTTTCTCAAGTCCATGTTTCTCCAAAATCTCTGACACACTGTAAGTGAAAAGAAAAATTTTTAAATAAGTCTTGCTACCAAACAAAAAAGCTCTAAGAATCTTAAACACATAAGTAGCACTTAGGTGTTAAAAGTATTTTCAAAAAAAGTAGCATAAAGGATGACCAAATTTTACACATTACATTAATTCTCGGCAAAAAAAAGCTAATAATTATATATCAAATCTTATTTCCCCTACTGACTTTTATTACAATATACTTGGGATAAGTTAACATTTTTTAAAAAGCCTGGCATATCCTTATCTCAAAATCTTTTTTTTATAATTTTCCTGTACTGTAAAAGCATCAAGTCAGCAAAATAAGCCAAATCTATAACTGCAATACCCAGCTTTAACTCTTAACAACCTTAGTGAGTATTCTGTTATAGGCAAGGCTGCTAGAAAAGCAATAAGCAAAGAATTTTAGGGTTGGAAAACCACAGAAACCCCATAAGGCTCAATCTCCCTCAAGAATCCATTCTATAAACAAACAAATAAGATTTCTGTTCTCATATGGATCTTCCTGAGATATCCTATTCCGTAATTATCAGCATTGTATATACACCTTTTCTGTCTCACCAAGTCTCACACTTATGAATTAACCACTACTGGGCTTAAAGAGAGGTTGGACAAAATTCAGTAACTCTTCATAAAGATAAGTTCCATGGGTCACGTCACCTGACCTTATATACACTAAAACATTTATCAACTATTAATGGCCATGAGGTGGAACCGCAAAAAAAAAGTTCTCCTTTAAAAGGTTAGTAAATTAAGGTGAACAGTGAAAGACCTGGGTATCAACCAGAAACCTAAATGGTGTTACTGTTTCCTTAAGGTATTGAGAGCATAATTTGACTATCAAGACAACCCATGGTTACACCCAGGAACGTATGGTGAAATAAATGATGTATATTATGAAATATTTTTTTATGAAATGCATTATGTTTATTATATTGTATTTCCTTGAGAAAGCTCTTTTCAGGTTCATTAGGGAGAAAAAGGAAACCATGCAGATTTGTAGGGAATGAATCTATACTGACTTAACCCATTAAGCTTTGTTCAAACTATGCTCAATTTTTCAGGGAGGCTGGGGAGAAGAGAGGGACATCAAATTAGTAGATTCCCAAATTCTTATACTTTACATATTACCACTATCAAGTGATGTCATTACCTATAATTTCTATAATTATATATTGGAAGAACAAAGTTTACTAGTCCTAAAATTTCATTTTTAATGCAAATATTTAAAAATTACACACAAGCACATTATATATACATATAAAAATGAACACTAGTAAACAATATTAAACTTCCTGAATAGCAAATTAGAAATTTTCAGTCTCCAAAAGAGACAGTTTAATGCTTCATTTTCACAGTAAAGAATATTGCTAGAGTCACTAATATAATATAACCCAGAGAGTCAATCAAATGTAGTATACCCCAAAAAGGAAAGTCAGGGGTTATAATAAACACTGTTTGCTGATGGATGTAATAACTGCTGAAGGAACTAATATTTCTTATTTACCGACTATGTGTGAGGTACTTTAAATGCTTTATCTAGTATCAATTTCACATCTCATGAGGTAGATATGAGAGCTAAGAAAACCCTAGGCTCAAAGATCACACGGCTAGTAAGTTACAACGCCGAGATGTGAACACAGTTCTACTAGTCTTCAAAGTCCATGTTCTCATTACTGTAGCATTCTGCTAAAATAAGCTAGCATTATATTCATTATTAAGAAAATTCACTCCTAAGAGAGTCAAACAAATATTAGGTGAAACTGGAAATGATCACTAGGCATATTTAAGGTAACATTTCTCGGACAGACCTCCTTAATCAGCATGGAACCAAAAGATCGTCATTTTTCTCACCTGAGAATGTGTTCCAGTTGGTCTACCATGTCATGAAGAGCTGTGGTTACCTCTGTCTTCTGACTAAAGGATTAAGAGAAAAGAATTTAAATTAGGTTTTAGTAGTAACTTTTTACTTGAAATACTAAACTCACTTAAGTTTAAAAAAAAAGTGATGTTTCCCTTGTATTTAATATATGACAGTATCACCCTGTCCAAATAAAAGGTCAGTCTTATCTCCTATACTCATTCAGCATCTTTCATGACTCAAAAGAGATTAAGATAAAAAATACTGGAATATAACAATATTCTCTATTACAGATTAGTGAGATATGGGCAATTATTTTCCTAAGAACTTTCAGTTCAGTTCTGCTAAAAGCAAAAAAGAATTATATATCAGTTGTAGTCTTTCTTTAAAGAAGTGGCAAATGATAAAGCCATCATTTATTTCTACTCTTTTAACCAATAAAACAGATTAGGAACCATGGCCCTGCACGTTGGCTTTCTCCTAGTCCTATCTATTCCACCTGTGACAACCCTAGGACTTTTCCATTAGGATTCTATATACTCAGGGGACTTCTCCCATGTCATCATTCACTCTGCCTCCACTGCAATATTTTAAAACGAAAGAGAAGTACATACCCATCATACAGATAATTCCTACCGGGAGTGGAGATAACAAGCACTTTTCATTTTTCCTTTCTCGGGAAAAAAGTAGACGGGGGACTAGGAGAAACATTACCGTGAAAAAGATGATAAACTAATAAAAACATGGCTGATAGGGTAGATTTAGCACGGCACAACGCACGTACAAGTGCAAGGGATTTGGTAGAAAGGTTAAGCAACTGCTATAAAAGTCCTCTGCCACCCTCTGCAACTCTGTGTCCCAACCTTGGAGGGGTGACTCTCAACTGAGAACCACTGTACCTGACACTCTCAGGTGCTTTCCAACCAATGATTCAACTGAATTCCAGCAATTCTTAGGATTTAATAAGAAAGCTAAATAAAAATCTTTATCTGGACTTGGAAAATTAAAAATGACCTAAGTGAACACAAAAGTCTCACTATCTTTATTTTTTTATTATTATTATTATTTTTTTTTAGATGTTTGGGGTAGGAGTTTATTAATTAATTAATTTTTGCTGTGTTGGGTCTTCGTTTCTGTGCGAGGGCTTTCTCTAGTTGTGGCAAGCGGGGGCCACTCTTCATCGCGGTGCGCAGGCCTGTCACTATCGCGGCCTCTCTTGTTGCGGAGCACAGGCTCCAGACGCGCAGGCTCAGTAGTTGTGGCTCACGGGCCTAGTTGCTCCGCGGCATGTGGGATCATCCCAGACCAGGGCTCGAACCCGTGTCCCCTGCATTGGCAGGCAGATTCTCAATCACTGCGCCACCAGGGAAGCCCACTCACTATCTTTAAAACGATCAATCTGTCCTGGTCTAAATCTATGTGGCAATTATTTCATGCAATTTACAAAGATTATACTATCTTTTTAAACCGAGTTTCAGGCCTTGGACTAGAGTGATAAATTAGGGCACATTCCACTTAAAGTCCTTCAAAAAAAAAAAAAAAGATCATTTATCGGAGATAACTTCAATTAACATACTCATTCAGAAACAATATTTTTTAAATTATCATTTTGTAACTCTACAATAAACATTTGTCACTGATTTTCAGAATATAGCGTTCTTCCTCTGTGAACTGACATTCACAAACATAATGACTAAAGATTTTTTTCAGCCAGATGAAATGTGCTGCCTAGGTAAGATGTATAAAAATTTAATTTCCTAAATAGTGAAAAAATACACAGTTAACCATTTGGTAAATACCAACCATTTAACCACTAAAAATAAACGACTGATCACTGGGAGAACGTGAATTGACGAAGTTGGCGCGAGGAGGAAAGAGAACCAGACGAAGTATTTTGAAGGCCTATATTTTAATACTAGGCTAATTTATAATTGCAAATTATTTAGAAAATTATAATTATGAAATACAATCATTAAGAAATAAATGGAACAACAAAACAGCACCATGCTATTTTTTACGTTTACCAAAAAAAAAAAATCTGTTAGATCAGAAACCATTAATCTGAAGCCAAAAAAAGCTTTCATCCACACATACACAAGAGGCATTTCTTAGCCTACACATTCTTTGAAAACAAATACACTCATCCTCTCATTATAATGTCTACATAAAAAATGTTCTTTTAATATCATCATTCAATTAATATCATGACTTTCTACTCATGGTAGGAAAATTACTATTTAAAAGTTAATAGATGAGCTCTGATTGATATTTATGCTTATTTGATCTCACTGAAGAACTGAAGAACTAAGTCTAATACATTTATTTTTAAAAATTGCACATGTCAGTTGGAAGTCAATGATTTTACCTAGATGATTCAAGGACAACCAAGGGGCATCAAGTGGGCCCTCAGAGGGACCATCAAATTACCCACCTAGACCCTTTAAGGAAGAAACTCCCCACCACTTCTGCTCTCTGAGATGCTTGTTAAGAAGAGGATTCTGCATCTCTTGTCACCCTCTGGGAAGAGCACCTTGACTACTGATACTCTGATATCCACTGGGCTGAGGTTTTTAAATGATGAGTAATGACAGTTTGCTAAAAAATTGTTAATACAATCCACGTTACCAGCCCTTTGTTGCCTACTGAAGGCCCACGGTTCCCAGAGGTACACCTGCTGCTCTTCACTAAGGATGGGAGGGAGCTTGCGGTCATATCTGTACAGGTTTGGGTAATAAACAGATGCTGTGATTGTAACTTTTCCTACATGAAGACTCCCTAAACCTGGACTGAGGAAGGGAAGTATTAACTACTAGTACAGTCTCCATTTAGCTTTACCAGTAACAAGGTTAACTGCTTTCCTTCTTGGGGGTCAGTACTTAGACCCTTAATGAGAAGAGATGAATAATCAGGATCTACAAACCACAAACCACCCAACATTTCTGTAACATAATACACAGAATCTAAGATTACCTTACCCCCCCAAAATCAAAACTGAAGCAAGACTGACAATCTAGCTGCTCACATATAAGGCAATTTCCCAAGGACTCCTATAAAGAAAAGCCTTCAGCTTGTCACAAGGCATCCAATCAACTTTTAGCATCTTAGATATAAATTCATGGCCAAGAATCACTAGACATGGAGGAAAGGTCCTCACAGTAAAAACAGAGATGCAAACAAACAGAATATGAAAAATCAGAGATCACGGTGGGGCAAGGGTAATGCAAGGTGCAGAAGTGAATTTATGCATCTGTGAAACAAGAGCAGGGTATTACTTTGTTTGAAAGTGAATGAGAAAAAGTTCTTGGAATTTAAATAAGAAAGCCAAAATAAATTTTAAATTCAAAATACGGATTAGAAGATAAAACTATAGAAATCTCCCAGATCACTTAACAAAAGATCAAAACATGGGAAAAAGAACAAAAAGAGCAGTAAATAAATTTAAAATGTGCAAAAAAAGAGAAAAAAGGACATGCAAATAAACTTATCAAGGAAACTTAACAGGAAAAAAATGTAAGAAAATTTCCCAACAGTTTGAAGGACATGAGTTTCCAGGTTGAAATACACGATTTAAATGAACAATGATAAATTCAGACTCAGAATAAAACACATCCTTATGATACTTCAGAACACTAGAAATGAAGGGAAGGTACTGAAGTATTCCAAAAAGGGGAGGAAAAAGCCATATAATAGCCTTGGACTTCTCAACAACAGTGGAAGGAGAAGGCAAGAGTGATGCCTTCGAAACTCACAAGGAAAAGGATCAGAAACCTACAATTCCATACACAGCCAAGCCTTCCATCAAGTGTAAGAATGCAATTATGATATTTTTTTGACATATGATAGTCTTAAAATAAACATGCCTCCATGCAATATTTGACAGGAAGCTATTCAAGATTATGTTCCATCAAAATAAGGGAATAAGCAAAGAAAGGAAAAGATAATCCCAGAAATGCAATATGCAACACAAGAGAGACGCAAACAAAAGTCCAAGGATGAATGCTGTACAGCAGAGTAGAGAACAATTCATATCAAAGGAAGAGAAAAGACAATTCTAAGAAAGATGTTTCAAAAGTAAGAGGGAGAGAGAGAGAGACATAGAGTGAAAAGAGAAAGGAGAGATTACTAGATATTTTTGACCTTGAAAAGGAATTTTACATTTCTGTCAGAAGAGTGAAGGAGGTAAATGGAAACAAAAAACAACAAAAAAGGAAATTATTCAACCACGAAAAGCAAAAAGTTGCATAAAAAGGAAATATAATCATACCCAGCTCTGTGTAAACAGTATATACATAATCATAATGATAGAAATACCACTTTGACTACACTGAAAAGAATGGTTAAGAGAAGTAGGTATGGGGGAAGGGTAGGCTTCAATGAAAGAAAGTCAATAATCATCTAAAATTGTAAAATCAATAAATAGCAACGTTAGCACAATATTTTAAAGGAGGCAGGCAAAGTCAAGAAGAAAAGCATGATCTATAATGAGTGCTTACTTTTAGAAGACAGGTATCAAAGGATGGGGAAGGAGAGCAACCAATAGTTTTTTACCGATTACAAGTCTTCCTGTACCCTGATTTTAACTAGTACATACATTATTTACTTTACGGTTAAAAATCAGAAGGGGATCATGTTCCCTTGGACTTCATGATTCTAGAATTTCACCTCCTCATCCCCACCAATTTGTTTTTCTCCATGGCACTGACTTTTCAAAGTGAAAAGACAGTATGACCTGTAGCATATCTCACAGTCTGTATTTATCTGTTTCTTTTCTTCGTGGTGTTATTTAACTTGTTCTCTTATTCCTTACATTGACTGTAAACTAGAAGTTTGGCTTAAAGGATTGATTAGATTCAGGGTAAGTAATTTTACTTCATACTGCTTCACACCAGGAGGCACATATGGCTAGGCTGCCTGATTGTAAGTGATGCCATATTTGATAACTTGATCAAAGGTGACGGCAGTGAGACTTAGACTTTATAAAGGTCAATTTCCCCTTTGCAATTCCCAAAAAAAAAATATTTGCTAAAGGTAATACTTTGGTACCATGCAAATATCCCTTCCCCATCAATTTTTCACCTGATTTCAATTCTATTAATGACTACATGAAACAATTATTCCACATTGGGTTGCAAAATCAAGTGACTTCTATCATTCATTTCACACACAAAAATAAAAATTTCCTTGGAAGGAAAAGAGAGAAGAAGAAAACCAAAGCATGAGGAAGACTTCTTGTCTAAACAACTGATTTTGCAAATGAGGAAACTGATGACCATAGAAGTTACGTGACTCAGCTGTAGTCACAAAGGCTTAGAAACAGGCCCACTGATTTTTCATTCAGTTTTCATGCTTTTCCATGTGCTGTTATTAACTTCTCCAGATATGAAATTTATAATATGTACTGTGTGTTAAAAGAGTGATTAAAGGAATGATTGTTATGTGACTTGCAAAGAGAAAATATAATCTGATTTGCATACCACTAAATGAGGTATGTATATCCATGCATTATTACTTAGAAGTTTTACTCTGGGCAAGGGCCAGGAACAAACAATTCATAGAAAAAACACAACTAGCCCATAAATAAGGAAAAAGCTTAATTAGAAACACAATTTAAAACAAAGAGATATCACCGTTTATCTACTTAAGAGAGTACTTTTTGTTGTGGTGGTAGTGATATTCTTGCTTGCTTTTTAATGGATAATTATCAAGGTTAACAAAATTATAGTGACGTCCTATATACTGTTAGAAAAACAAGTGTCTATCTCGAGACAACAGGTTTGCACATGATCTCATTTTCTTCTTTATATTCCCAAAATTCTCTATAATGAACATTCAGAGAAGCAACATCTTCATTTTAACTGTTAGAGTAAAAAGACACAACCATAACAAAGGCACACTGTGGGTTCTTACCCATATCCTCTCTGTGGCAGACATTCTAATAAGTCATAGCAAAGAGCGAGCTGGTCATTTCGTTCACAGTTATAGATGCATTCTAGTGCTACTGCCATCAGTTGGTCCTGATCAGGAATGATTTTTTGCTGCAACTAGAGAAATAAAGCATGTTGTGCTAAATGTCAATAGATTTACATTCAATTTTGCCATATCCCAGTACCACTGTCAATAGAATATTAAATAGCGCAGTTAATCAGCCACAGAAACAAATCTTGGTTTTTCTTTAGCTTACAGACTTTTGGGGTCTTTAATTATTCTAAAGGAAATTGCATTTTAATTACAGAATCAGCAAGAAAAGAAAATTCGTACCCATAAGCTATGCATCTGCTGAAAACAGATTCTTCAATTCATGACCCATTCAAGATAAAGTAGATAGAAGAAACACAGTGAACTAAAAAGGCAATTCATTAAAAACAACATTTCTAACCCTAAAACCAAATTTTATGTGTTTCAATCACAAATATATAAAATTCCTTAACTAATATTCAGAGATGTTCAAACCTACTATTTTTCAGTGTGCATTATGTATTAGTCATTTAACACAACAGTATTGACATTCTATTCGAAAGAAGTCTCATTGCAATGCGGTAATATTCATATCCCAAAATACACTCCATATTTCTGATGCAGAAAAATGGCTATTGGGGGTCACTTTCCCATTGTAAACCACAGAGCCCCATTCTTAAAGTATTTTCTGGGATATAAAAATAACAGATTTGTGCCTTGTTTTTCTCATCTATAAAACTGGAATATTAACATCTTCTTAATAGCACTGTTGTGAGGATTAAATAACTTAATCCATGTAGAATGCTTATGATATCTTCCTGCTTCCTGTCTTTCCCTCCCTGAGACGCTGAAGTGTCCCTTGAAAGTTGAATGTTCTAGAGTCCCTGTTTGATCAGGCATGCTCAAAACCCTTTAGTAGACCTTCAGCGTGAAAGGTCAAGAGCAAACTTTTTGCCTTCCACTCAGGCTCCTTCATGGCCTGGTGCCCACCCACTTTTCCAGTGCTATGAATCACTACCTCTCTGCTCAAAGTTTTAGTCCACTCAGGTTAAATAACTTGCCTTTATCTAAACATATCACTAGTTTGATTACGTCCCCTTGTCTTATTCTACTCCTACCTGGAATGTCTTCTCGAGGAACTTCTTAAAACCTTAGTCTCTAAAACCTCCCGAATACTCCAGTTTTATGTCCATTTGGCTGACTTCAATTGGACTTCCCCAGATTTCCAGAGTCTCTTGCTTATACTTGCTAACTGCTGGTCCAATGGCTAAATCCTCATACGACTCTCTACATGAATTCTTTTCCCTCTCTGTACTCCCATGGCACCTTTCCGTTCTCTCCCTATGCCACTCAGCATATCCTTCTTAATACACTCTACTGTGTACGTGAATCATCATGCTCACATTAAGATACTTTTCACTGTTGTCCTATTAGACTCTCTACAGATGTCCAACTTCATATAGTAAGACACACTTCCTTTTATTCTCATTATTCCTGTACTAATATCTCAGTGGTCACTATTAAACCATCATTTGTCCCACCTCAAGCTAATAGAAGGGGGCCCATTTAGGACTTTCCAAGAAATCAATAAACCTTCCCCACCATGGGCTGCTAATTATCTCCCATATTGCATAGCAAGGTAAAATGTAACAAAGTCATAATTTCTTTCAAAGGGTCTTAAAATTATGCACTAGTAGACAACTAGAAAAAGAACAACAGATGTTAAGCTGGAATACTTGGGAAACCCCAGAGAAACAAGCAACAAAAGAAATCAATGAAACAGTGAAAGAATCACTGAAAATTATCATACAAAAATCAGTAACTTTCATATACACGAACAATGAAGTTAGAGAAAATGAGGGTAAATAAAACTCAATTTGTAATGTAAGCAGAAAATTAAGTGGTTAGGAATAGATTTAACAAGAAATGTGCAAAACCTATGTAAGGAGAAGTTTTAAACACCCCTGAAAGACACTAAGAAAGATTTGAACAAATACAGTGATGTCCCCTATTCTTGAATAGGGTGACTGGACATTATACTAAAGTTCAGATAGAAAAAATATATATACAAGAATAACTTCTGAAAAACTGGGGGAAGAAAACACTACAGAGGAGTACTACCCATACCAGACTATAAAATCTCTATAATTTAAAACAGTGTGGTACTTAGTATATGGACAAACAGACCAATAAAACAATAGAGAAACTCTAGAATTAGACTCAAAACAAATGGAAATTTTGTATATGACAAAGGTGGCATCTCAAATCACTCAGGTACAGATAAACTTTTTTAATAAATGGTGCTGCAACAACTAGGTAGCATAAGGGAAAACATAAAATAGATCCGTATCTCGCACCCTGCAAAAGAACACACTCCAAATAGATTAGGGGTCTAAACGTAAAAATAAAGCCATACAAGTACTAGAAGAAAACGTGAGTGATTTCTTCTTTAACCCTGTAATGGGAAAAGGTTTTCCACCATGTTTCAAAATACAGAAGCAATTAAAGAAAAAATTGCTCAATTTGATTCCACAAAAAATAAACTGTAAAGAATTCTGCATGACATAATACACCATAAACAAAGTCAAAAGACAATCTACCCACTGGGTGAAATATTCACAATAGAAACCACAGAAAAAGGACTAATTACACTAATATATATGAATTTCTAAAAGTTAAGGCACAAAGAAACAAAAATCAAAGTGAAAAATGGGGAAAAGGCAGGAATGGACAGTTCACAAAAATGGGGAAAAGGCAGGAATGGACGGTTCACAAAGACGACAATGCCCCTCAAGCATATGGGAAAATGCTCAAATTCACTCATGTTTAGAGACGTACGAATTAAAACAACACCGAAAGGTAATTTTTCACCCACCACGGTGGCAAAATCTTTTAAATATGACAACAAATTGTGTCTGCAAAGCTGTGGAGAAACAGCCATGCTCATACATTGCTGGTGGAAATGTAAATTGGAACAACCCGTCTGGAGAGAAATGTGGTAATACCAACACAACCCTGCCTTTAGAGCCCGGAATCCCCTTGCAGTAATATACCCTGAAGATATGCCAATAATACAAAATAAATATAAACAGTTACTCGTTGTAGCACTGTTTGTAATTGTCAAATACTGGGAATAGCACAGAAAACTAGTGAGACTGGGTAACAGTTTTCAATTTTATATTTTAATTTATATAACCACACATGGCTAGTGGCTACCATACTGAACAGCACAGTCCTGGAGGCACTTTTCAATTTCCTAAGGAGTGTGGGCCGAACGTAGGCCAAGAGGAAATTGCAGCTGAGAGTTTACAGTGTTAAGGAGACTTCCCCATTTGTCCCCATTACTGGAATACAGTCTGGTATCTACAAGCAGAAGGGCCTAGTAAGTATTCAATACTTCTAATTTGGACCCCCAAATGACCACACCCTAGGAATACGGGAGAATTGGAAATAGGACAGTCTTTTTGAAACCTGAAACAGCTCAATACCCGATCAGATTAAAGTGACCTTCACCGTGGGAGAATGGTGGGAACAGCAAAAACAAGAGTGGTATATTCCATATTCCCCCAAATTCTAATCTATTATACCTGGGTTGGGCCTAGAAAATTGTTTTCTTTTTTTTTTTTTTTTTTTTGGTCCGCGGGCCTCTCCCTGTTTTGGCCTCTCCCGTTGCGGAGCACAGGCTCCGGACGCGCAGGCTCAGCGGCCATGGCTCACGAGCCCAGCCGCTCCGCGGCATGTAGGATCTTCCCGGACTGGGGCATGAACCTGCATCCCCTGCATCGGCAGGTGGACTTTTAACCACTGCGCCACCAGGGAAGCCCTGTTTTCTTTTTAATCCATATAGTTCTGATGCACAAATGCATTAAAAAAAAACAGTATAAAAGACAGAAAACGATACGAGAAGGTAGAATATTTTATTCCCAAGTCATCTTTATCCAGACTTGCCCAAGTTACTTCACAAGTTTCACTTCCCAAAGAGGGATTCAAGCAAAGAGCAACGGCTTAAAATCAGAAATGAGTGCTTAAAATCAGGATGTTATAAGAGAGAGGAAGAGTTTGAAACACATGAGATAGTTGAAAAGACAAATTTGTATTTGTCTTATTGTTCCCATTATTCGCTCCCCTCTTTCTAGTAGACGATTGTTCTTCCCTGCCCCATTAACACCAGGTGCGGCCACAGAGCCTCCAGCCTGTGAAATGTGAGAGGGAGTAATTTAAGGCACCGGGAGCTAAGCTTTAAGAGCCACTGTGTGGTTCTTTGTTCTTTTTCCTGTGCCACAAGTTAGAAAAGGGGACTGTTCTTTCAGCCTGAGTCCTGGAATGAACAGGACATGGAACACAGCAGAAGCCCAACCACAGCCTACACGACACTTGTGAGAAATAAACGTTCGCTGTTGTCAACTACTAAGATTGCAAGGTCATTTGTTAATGCAGCATACCTTGACCTAAGCTGCTGGATACAGAAATCACAGCTCCCTTCAGAGCACTAAAAACACCTTGTGCATGATTCATGGCAGATCCAAGGTAAATTCTTTTTGCGAACAGTCAAGGAAAAGAAAATAAAAACAATGCTCCAAGGACAATCCTAGCACAGCAAATAAATGTAACCAAGTGATCTAAAGCATCATAATGAACCCAGAGTCAATCATTCACTCCTTCATTTGCCCTGCCCAAACGCACTGAGCACTTGCTCGCTACAAGGCACCGCGCTAGTGCCTGGCAGTACAGACACCGGAGACAGAGCGGACAGACCCAGGAAGCAAAGAGAGGGAGAGACAAACTTGAACAAGCAATGACAGCACAGTGAGATATGCATTATTCTAGAGGCAGCTACAAGGCCCACCCTAGCACAGATAAGTCCCCAGAGGTTTCACAGCAGAGGGAGTCTTGGACAGCAGGATCCTGAAGGGTAGGCAGGTATTTGTTAAATGAAGGAAAGGGGTCTGATTATCACAAGCAAAGGAAATAGCCTCACAGAACACAAAAAGGCATGAAAGAACCTGATAGGGTCAAGAGGTGAAAAGTTAGTGTGGGTAAACCAGTGCATTCATGAAGGGAAATGAGGCTGAAGAGGTAGACTAGAAGCAGACCGCAAAGAACCTTCCACGCCAACATTTACCCTGCAGGCAATGGTAGGCCACCAGAGATTTTCTGTAGACCATGACATGATCAAATTTGTGCTGTGGAAAGATAACATCGATAGAAATAGAGAGGGTGGATTGGAAAGGAAGAGCCCAGCAACACCATTATTCTCTGCTTTGATTTTGACATATGTCAAGAAAGGCAAATGGCTATATATTTTATTCAAAAGGCACATGATAAATTACCGAGTAAAAACAACAAAAAGCTGACTATATACAAAGGATTTACAAGACTCTGTAAGGAAGAAGGATCACAAACAAGATTACTCGAAGAATTTAAAGTCACTTCTTTCTTCCTCATAAAACATTCATATTCAACCCATCCTGCTTCTCACATAGCATTCTGCTGTCATAAGCAGCCCGCCCTCGGCTCATAGTAAACCACGCCAAATTTAAAATCAGAATACTAAGTGGAAACTGCTTATGAGAAGATGGAAAACTTTAAACAGCCAATGAACAGAGATATTTCTGACAGACAGCCCTTCCAGAAACCAAAAAATGTGTGAGATTAACTAAGCAATGCTTTCCTTTTCAGCTTGATTATAATGGTCTATGACCATATACCTTAGAGGACATCAAATTGCTAACAAAGGCTAGTACAAGGAGTACTTTCAATTAGAATTTAGGATTAGAAGGGGCCTTCAATGCTTCTGCTTGAATCCCAACCTAATGCTTTAACTCTCACTACAAAGTCAGTGCCTCGAGTGACTACGCCACTCTGCTTGAGTCCCTTCCAATGGAAAGGGAGCCACTATCCCTTGAAACAGTATATTTGATTTATGGTTAAATTAAGAGGTTATTTACATTTCAAAAGTAACCTGCACTTAACAAAACGATTTATCACCAGTAAATCTGAACAACTATTTGATTTCTATAAAAAAGATAGATAGATAGATAGATGATAGAAGATAGACAGATAGATAGGTCAGTCTTCAGCAAATATAAGAGTTATTAAGAATAATTATAAGATCTCCTTATGGGATCCTAAAAATTTTAACAAATATTTTGAAGGTCCTCCAGGGTAGAAGTCTTTTCTTCTTCTTCTACTGGTGTTACAGTAAAGCATAATGGTTAAGAACACAGCTGGGAAACTAGAAAACCTATGTTTGAACCCAAGGTTCCACTCCTTACTGTGACCCCGGGCAATTGCCTAACCACTCTGTATCACGATTTTCTTTTCCTGTAACACTAATATAATCAAAATATCTACATCATAGGATTGTTACAAGGATTAAATGAGTTAACACTTGTAAAGTGCCTACCTATAGTAAGAATTCAATACCTTTCAATTATTAGTCTTTTTGGTATTGCCAGTTTCCACAAGGTAGTAAAGAGTCAACAAACTTTGGAGTAAATCAATCAAGGTAAACATAATCTTAAAAACTTCCAAAAAATTTTTGGACTAAACTGCTAAAACATTTTTAAAGAATAAAATGATAACTACTTCTTCTGTTTAAAGAGAAATTACTTGCAAAGCCTAGTATTAAAAAATTTGTAAATAGAACCTAATTCTGTACAGAGAAAAAAGTACAGAGATTTTTTAAGATGTTAAAGTTTCTACTTACATCAGGCTTGGAATGCTGAAATATCTTCAGGGGAAATTTTAAGTCTCCTTTAGCTAAAGTTACTAAATATTCCTTTAATAGCTCATTAGCCACACCAGGAGACTGTTTCTCACAACGATGAAGAAAGGGAACCATCCACTGGTAGGCACTTGTCACATAATTGTCCTCAGAACACTGAAAATGTAATTCACCAAAACAAACACACGTTAAATTAAATACCTGATAATAACAGACAAGTTAAAGCTCAAGGATAATCAGACTCGTGTGAAACAATGAAAGCCCAACACTTTCTAAAACATACTCCAATTCACGCCTCACAAGGAGACTCACCTTCTGCCTGGGGTTGGTAGAGCCAACAGCAGCAAGAGCACTGTGATCCATCTCTTTAGTACCATGACCACCCTAGTACCATGGTACATGCTACTAGGTCATGACAGCCTAAGCCCAGCTCTGTAAGACAAACACGCTGCTGCTACTATTACTCCTACTGCTGCTCAGTCCTGAGGTCTTCCAGAGCAAAGAGAGATTCTACCTCAAAAGTGTATGTATGTGTATGTGTAAAAAGAGTTAGCGGGTGGGGGTGGGGGTGGGATAGGCCGACAGAAAATGTGAAAGGGAAAAGAACGGAGAGAGATACGCATAAAGAAGCTCTAGAAAGGAGTCATTTGAGAAATCCCAGATTCTCTTCCACCCTTTTCCTCTTCTTCTGTTTGTTTTACCCCTTCACATCCACCTTCACGAAACTCCAAATGACACACATAATCTTACTCATTATCCCTGAAATTATACAATCCTTTCTCGTCTTTATCCCAGGAGATACACCTGAATCTCTTAAGAGGCATCTTGCATGTAACACAACTCAATTTTCACTGGGTGGATCATAGGGAAAAGAAATTAGTAAGAGAAAAGGAAGGTGGGGACAGAGGGAAATAGAAAAGGGGGATTGATAAGAGAAAAAAAGATGGTGAGAGGCATGAGAAAGAGAGGAAAAGTGGGCTCAGCAGAAATCGGTTCCTAACTTTGGAGACTGTACTCCCCCCCCCCGAGTGACCCCCCCTAAAAAAAATCTACGAATGGCCGGGCAAATTCTCCTTCACATACAAACCCTGAAGCCAAGATGTTTTCTTCATACAACCACCCAGCCAATCATCTGAATATACAAGTAGTTGGGAATTTTAACAAAGTGAGGATTAGAAACATGATTAGGAGAATGACAGCTAATTTAAATATGCCTCGCTAGAAGGGGGAAAGAAAGTCATATACAGATAACTATGGATGAAGGGCAAAGAAGGTACAAAACCAGCCAAAGTGGTTCTGGATGCCTTCGGTAATTTATTCATAAAACTTGATTTTTTTTTTTTAAGTCAAGAAACCTTCCTTTATTGACTAAGTTCTCTGGTTTGAAGGACACTACATCTTTGGCTTTGAGACACATATTAATCAAAGTACATATAGAATAGTTAAAAAGAAAGTTTTAAAATAAAACCTACACTATTCATCAGTAATCTTAGTTTTTCAATGTCTTTCATCTGCTGGAGTTCTTTCAAGGTTAGGGTTAAATCACACCCTGCTTCATAAACCAATGCTTCCAGAGTAACCAAATTATCACAGAGAACCAGCAAACCAGGAATATTCCGCTCCATTCCAAGTCGAATAAGTGACAATGCACAGTCAACCTAAAAT
>NW_020838135.1:0-630 GCF_003676395.1 Aethalodelphis obliquidens | reverse complement strand
ATGGGCCTAGGTGTGATTTATTTATTCTGCCTAATGTTTTATTAAATTTTGATATGTGGTTTGTTGATTTCATCAACTTTGGAAAACTCTTGGCCATTGTTTTTCAAATTTTTTTTGTCCAGTAATGTGCATAGCAACTTCATTTAATTTAATTTTTTTATTGAAGTACAGTTGATTTACAATGTTGTATTGCTTTCAAGTGTACAGCAAAGTGATTCTATTTTTTGTCCACTAATGTTCATAGCAACTTTATTTTTTTATTTTATGTTTTTATTGAAGTATAGTTGATTTATAATTTGTGTGTTTTTCAAATTTTTTTGCCTTATTTTTAATCTCTTCTCCTTTTGACTTCAATTATACTTATGGTAGTTGATTTGATACTGTTCCAAAGAGTATTTTATTCTTTTTTGCTTATTCGTTTTTGCTCCTTATATTTCACCTTGAATAATTTCTATTGACCCAAGTGTATGTTGACTGATTCTTTTTGGTGATGGGCCAGACTGCTAATAAGCCTATTGAAAGAATCATAATGTTTTATTCTATACCATACATTGTACATTAGAGAGCAGTGGAGACTGAAGTAAATAAAATTTCTGCTCAGTCATGAACTTGCCCCTTTCGTCAGAGTGC